>NC_080671.1:254908158-255011061 GCF_030247195.1 Topomyia yanbarensis
AGTCTATCACCCCCCGAGAGATTCTTAACCATGAACCAAACACCCTGTATATATAGAAGCGATAGACATGTCTTTGCCTTTAATGTTCGTTTGGACAGCTACAGCCTCAATGCCCGCGAACAAGGGGATGTTAATTCTATAGAAAGAATAGCACTTTTTAATTCCTAGAAGCACTCCTCCATACGGGGTGTCTCGGTCTAGGCGAATAATGTTGAAATTATTCAAGTTGAAATTAATGTTTGAGGTAAGCCATGTTTCACATAAAGCAAAAGCATCGCATTTCAAATTATGCAGCAAAATTTTTAAGGAGTCAATTTTAGGTATGATACTTCTGCAATTCCACTGTAAAACAGTGACGGAATCTTTCATTGGAGGAGGTGAATTACCCATTGAAAGATACAATCGCTGCAAGGATGGGCCATTGAGCAATCAGCTGCTCTAAAAATGTTCTAATTGTTGGGAGGAACGCTGAAAGTATACATTTTAGTGGTTCAGTAATATTGAATGCTGTGAAAATCCAATCAACAATTTCAGAAAATTTCAATAAACCTATCCCTGGTTGAGGCTCGGAGGAAGTTGAAGTTTTATTATTTCCAGTAATGGTGTTCTGTTTGGATTGTACATTACCAAAACCGGGAGGGACTGGCTTTGGTATTGCATCGGAATTCTTTAGCTTTGGCCGCAATTTATTTGTTGAAGGAGAAATTTTAAGGCCCTTGCTTGGCAGTTTGGGAAAAGAGGATTGTTTTCTTTTCCTGGATCCTCTAGGTAAAACAAATGATGTACCTTCGGACGTTTCTTCAGAGTCAGACTCTTTCGGCAATAGAATAGCGTATCTGTTTTCTGGGACCGTGGGTTCAGGAGTAGCATTTTTCAGTATTTCTGCATAAGAGCGCTTAGATCTCTCCTTCAAGGATCGTTTAATTTTCTTCTCCCTCAATTTATATATGGGACATGCAAGGAGCTCGTGTGAAGTTTCTCCGCAATGTAAACATTTTTCTACGTTTTTATTGCATGTATCCTCTTGATGAGGCCCCCCACATTTGCCACACCGTACCTTATTGGAACAGTAAGTGGCTGTGTGGCCAAGCTGTTTACAATTGAGGCAATTCATTACACGAGGGATGAAAAGGCGAACGGGGAGACGAATTTTATTAATAAGAACATGGCTAGGCAAAGTAGACCCAGCGAAAGTTACACGAAATGAATAGGATGGTCGGTAAACTTTTTTCTCTTCTTCAATTGATACTGAGTACAATTGCTTAACATTGAGTATTTTTACTTTATTAAGCAGGGTGTTCTTGAAACAACCAACACCATGCTTAGGTATATTCTCGGCAGTGAGGCTGGATTCGGAGATGACTCCATCGCATTCTATATCGCGCGAAAGTATATAAACCTTATATTCACACGTGAAGAGTTCACAGGCTACTATCTCGTTAGCTTGTCTAATGTTATCAATGCTAACTCGAAGTTTGACTTTATTTACTTTCACGATCTCTGTTACAGCAGAAAATCGTGAAGCCAGATCCCGTGCAATTTGGACAAGGTTTAATGGCTTTCCTTTCCGCCTGAAGAAAACTTGCCAAGGTCCAGAAGACCCTTGGGAGTATAATTTTATTCTAGGGGGAGTTGAGGGAGGGGAATCAGAAGAATTTTGCTCTTGTGAAATGGAGGATTCCATCTCACTATCCTCCTTCTCGCCTACCATACACAAAAAGTTGATTAAATACTAACACTAACTGAATTATACTAAAAATCTACCTGTCCTTCGAAGAGTTGTAGTTTCACGTTGTCTCCCTCTGTCACACGCTCGGGTTGAACACAGCACAACCACCACTACCAAGATGGAGCCGTTGTTTACCTGTGGGTCCAGTGGTATTTCCTTACTACGCAGCGTGGCTAGGTATACAAATACACAAAAGCCCGTATCTGCACTAGCACAGATGAATAAGTGATGATGAAGCGAGACGCTTCAACAACAAGATGCAGCTCTGTCTCACTTCGTCACAAGCGCCGACAGTATGCAGCGCAACCACTACCACCACCAAGGTGGGGCCACCGCGTATCTGTGGGTCCAGAGGTATTCCCCTACCACGCAGCGTGGCTAGGTACACAAATACTCAAAATCCCATATCTGCACTAATACGGATGAATGGGTGATGATGAAGCGAGCCGCTTCACCAACCAGATGCAGCTCTGTCTCACTCCGTCGCAAGCGCCGGTTATATGCAGTGCAAACACTACCACCACTAAGGTGGGGCGCCGCTTACCCGAGACTTCGTTGCCTTCGCACCAACACTCGCTTATCGCGTGGTACCACCACCAAACGACCGCTCTCGCAGCCAACAATCCTGCCTGTCTCCGCACCAACACAGCATCAACCACTGACACGGTACACAAACTTCTAGCCCACTTACGGCTTGCACAGCCTTGGTTGCTACAACCAATCAGCAAACACAACCTTTCAAGGCGAAGGCTAAAACTGTTATGATGTAATACACTTGTAAATATTGCACGCAGTATTGCATACCAATCATTCGATGACTTATAATTTCATTAAGCCTGAAATTATTGTTATCAGAAGTCTTGAATCATTTGGATAAACGAGTTTGAATATCACCCCACGTTAAAATCTTTCAAAATTCTTCCATTTGCTTGTTTAACAGAATTCTGACAGAGAATCTCTCAAATATTATGAAACAAGCCCCAGAAAAAATTGGAATCGAGAAGGTTCAATAAGTTGATCCAGAGAAACACAAAAATCTACATTCTACAAAAAATTGAATAACTTTCGCAATTTCCGTCCGATTTAAACTAACAAATGCTTATTTTCATTGGTTATTAGCAGGCTTTAATTTCCCATAAAATATATTTTTTAGGATTGCATTATCTTGCCCAAAATATTGACCAAATGCTCATTTTTCTTCAAAAAATGACGAAAAATCAACAAAAAGTTCAATAGTTTCGTAAATAACGCCAGAACCAGTAGTCGCACTAAAATAAAATGTTCTAACAATCGAAAGTGCATTGAACTACCTTTAATTGAACATTATAATATTTCATGTCGATGCACTACAACCGAAGGTATTTGGATTTTACTGAAGGCATTTTTAATTTTAAAGATGAAATTCATTTTTTGCTGTAACTCAAAAACTGTTCTACTGCGAATTTTTCGGACCTCATTTTCGGATTCAGCACGAAATTTTGCATCAGAAATGGTGTTCGAATATTCAAGTTCAGATTTTTATTTTGTAAACTAGTGTTATCTTTGTACTACAAATGCTCATTTTTTCAAAAATAATCAAAATTCTAAAGATATACACCCAATCTCATATTCGTACAGTACACATATATTAGTTTTTGTGTGTATTCAACTTAAATTTTATCCCATTCTTCTAAATAGTAGTTTCTAAAATAATTCTCATTATAATCCGGATAGTTTCGCACTTTTTATCCAAATAATCCCATTTATTTTTCTAATCAGTTAATAAGCGGGGTCCGCAATGGAGAACATTTAAACAATTATAAATTTTCTCTAAATGTTTTTGCATACCTTATGCTTTAGGTTCTTCTCCTGTACAAATTTCCAATATCCACCATTTCTTAGTAAAAGTACCATTTACGGAAGCTTTACTTTAAAATTTATTTTAAGATATTATTAAAATACACATTCTGATCCATAGCACTTCTAGTGGACATATACTACCCCCTACAATAACTCCACTGTCCCTGCGCTTAACTGCTGTTATAAGACTTTTACGTCCAGGTCTGAGTTTGATTTTCTCCACTCGAAACAACAGCCATTTGAGTCAAAGATGTTGAATTTGGACTCGTTGACAAAGTTTACAATCTTCCCAATATTCCGGTAAAATGTTTCAATGTTGTTTAGTAAATAAAAAATCAATTCTTTGATCTTCTCATTGATGAACGGGTTCTTGCTCAGAACACAGGCGCTGTGATTGTCCGTTCTCCATAATTTACGAACCGTACCAAGGCAGACTTATACTTAAATGCTATGATTCAATTTATATACCATGTATATAACATAAGTTACTCGATTTTCTCAATTCTTTCCAATTAAAAATCGTTTATCCCTCATCGTTAATCTCTTATGGTTCAAGTTTTTCGAAAGATCTGCTCTACGTTTCGCCACATCAAAGTTTTTTACGATATTGCAGTTAGTTTACTTTTTTTTAACCATTACGTTAATTTGAGGGAAACTAGTGTAGAGGAAACTGTGCCAATGAACACTTTTGTGTAGCCATAAAATCTTTTTTCTAAGTAAAACAAAAAAATAAAGAAATAGCAGGTCTTAAATTACAAATTAATTGACTTTTCAAAAGTGTACGAATATGAAATTGTGCCATTTTCACACAAAGTAATGATATTGTATGTGTACTGTACGGAAATTTGCACACATTCTAATACAAATGATAAGAAAATGACAGATGATACTACTACCACATTTACAAAACAATACTTATATTAAATAGCGAAAACATTTATGAAACAATATAAAACATATACTCTAGAGGTCTACGATTATGAAATTGTGTCACTGTATGTTATTTCGATGTCCGAGTCGTCGTAGTAATCTGTTATCTCGCCTTCCGGTTTATTGTTTAGGTAATCTGTTGCTATGTTGCTCCATTTTGTTTCGTTTAGTTCGGTTATACCAGGATCGAATCTGCTGCAATTCTTTTGTCGTGACTAACGACTTACCTTTCAATATAGGGGCCCCTTTTCAAAATTTCGGAAGAAAAATGATGTAAGATTTTGAACGCTTATATCTTTTGTTGTACTGAATGGATTTAATCAATTTCTTCGGCATTTTGTCGAAAATATTTGTACCAATGTTGTATTAAAATTTGGAATATGTAGGACATTCATTATCAACGGAAAAATAGTGTTTTGAAAAATCTTTCGAAAACGACTCGGAAAAGTGAAAATTTTCAGCCCATCCCGCACAGAGTCGTCAAAATGGTGCAGCAAATGAACAATAAAATACTGAAAAGTTTATATATATAGGTCCACTACATGTTTGTTCCTATGATTATTCGTATTGGGTTGCTTGTCGAGAGCAGTTGGTGGGGGAAAGCCGGCATATTATTTTTGGTTAAGCCATTAGAAGCCGGACGGAAAGGAAAGGCTCATGCACGCCACGAGAACGAGCTAGAAAGCGATAGTAGTGCATATTAGCGAAAGTGTTACGTACATTTTGAACCTTAATAACTTTTCTTCTATTAAACGGATTGCCAATCTTGTTTCATAAATCGGAAGGAAAACGTTCAACGCTTGCTACCGATACGTTGTTTGCTATATAAAATTTGTTTAAATAGTTCAAAAACTACTTTAAATGAGAATCAACAGTAATGATAAAACCTATAAATAGGGGTGTCGTAGCTTTTCGCAAAGCCAGACGTGTGTAAGACGCAGTGCATAACAGACGTGCGTGGTCGTGAGAAGCTGCATCGGACGACCAATCAAATCGGCTACCACCGGAGAGAAGAAAAACGTTGGTGGCGGTGAGAAGGCCAAAAAGCCAAAGGCTAAGAAACGCAGTCACTGAAAAGGCGGGAGTAACTTCCACTAAAATTGCCACCAAAATATCGAAGGCTGCAAAGCGTACTCATTCGGTGTGAGCTGCGAAAGGGGAAAGATGTATGTACGCAGTAAAAACAATCGTCGGCAAGATTTGAATTCTTTCAAAAGATTCTCGTCTTGTATCAACATAGTTATCTACAAACCGTCCTTATTAGGACGAATGCAAAATGGAAAAAGAATTTAATTAGAAAGTTTCTTTTATTAACTAGTACTAAGTTTGCGCTTGTTAATTCTGTACTTTTACCAGTGAACCATAAGAAATTTTTTTCTAATCTACAAACCCGAAGGTTTTAGCAAATCCTTCCAAGAAAATCAGTGAATGTGGCAACTCTGCCACTAAGCGAAAGCTACACCAAAACGATTGATGAAAATATTTTCATTTGTCGAACAAAAGGATGTCCTTCCATCTGCATTGTAAAGTCAATCAATAGGAACGCCTTGATGCGAAGCGTACTCATTCGGAGTGAGCTGCGAAAGGGGAAAGATGTATGTACGCAGTAAAAACAATCGTCGGCAAGATTTGAATTGTTTCAAAAGATTCTCGTCTTGTATCAACATGGTTATCTACAAACCGTCCTTATTAGGACGAATGCAAAATGGAAAAAGAATTTAATTAGAAAGTTTCTTTTATTAACTAGTACTAAGTTTGCGCTTGTTAATTCTGTACTTTTACCAGTGAATCATAAGAATTTTTTTTCTAATCTACAAACCCGAAGGTTTTTGCAAATCCTTCCAACAAAATCAGTGAATGTCGCAACTCTGCCACTAAGCGAAAGCTACACCAAAACGAATGATGAAAATATTTTCATTTGTCGAACAAAAGGATGGCCTTCCATCTGCATTGTAAAGTCAATAAATAGGAACGCCTTGATGCGAAGCGTACTCATTCGGAGTGATCTGCGAAAGGGGAAAGATGTATGTACGCAGTAAAAACAATCTTCGGCAAGGTTTGAATTGTTTCAAAAGATTCTCGTCTTGTATCAACATAGTTATCTACAAACCGTCCTTATTAGGACGAATGCAAAATGGAAAAAGAATTTAATTAGAAAGTTTCTTTTATTAACTAGTATTAAGTTCGCGCTTTTTAATTCTGTACTTTTACCAGTGAATCATAATAAAATGTTTTTCTAATCTACAAACCCGAAGGTTTTTGCAAATCCTTCCAAGAAAATCAGTGAATGTGGCAGCTCTGCCACTAAGCGAAAGCTACACCAAAACGAATGATGAAAAGATGGGTTGGTAATGTATATGGGGTGTCGTGACCACACTTCGAAGTTATTTCAAATCTTGCAAAGCATAAATTGACATAATTTCAATGATTGTTCCTTTATGAATGAATGACAAATTTTCAGGTCAACGCGGCAATAACTTTGCAATTTATAGAACAATTTTATATTTTTAGTTATCATATATTAACTGTCATCTCTTCCAAACAACTTAACCCTCTGCTGCCAACCCCGTGGTTTTGCAGGGTTAAGGAGAATCATTGTAAAATATTCAATACATGATTTTATGTTGTTACCTCCACATACCACAGGGGTGTCGTGACCACACTTCGAAGTTATTTCAAATCTTGCAAAGCATAAATTGACATAATTTCAATGATTGTTCGTTTATGAATGAAATGACAAATTTTCAGGTCAACGCGGCAATAACTTTGCAATTTATAGAACAATTTTATATTTTTAGTTATCATATATTAACTGTCATCTCTTCCAAACAACTTAACCCTCTGCTGCCAACCCCGTGGTTTTGCAGGGTTAAGGAGAATCATTGTAAAATATTCAATACATGATTTTATGTTGTTACCTCCACTAAAACCACTTCAGAACACTCCCACCTGTCATACATGTACATTGTCTGCTTGTTGAAATCATTATATGAAATTATTGACCTGTATTCAACGCGGAGAACTCGGTAATAAAATTGTTTTGCTGAATATACTAACGAACGGATCCCCAGGAAAATTTCACTGAGCCCGGTGAATCGAAATTAATGCGTAAAATTTAGCCATTTGAAAGAGATACAAGCAGAATTTTAAGAATATGATCATCGCGGTTATGTCCCGGACATTACCCGCCCCTAGTTTTTCGCTAAGCGTGTTCATTTCTGTACGAAAAAGATTCCGATGGTTGTTTCGAGAGATTTTAACATTGATATTTCAAAGCAAGAAAATTGTTCATTTCATGAATGAATGTCTCAACGAGCTTAGAATCCAGCGCATCCCCTATCAACGCAGACGCCAACAACAAAGGTTCTTTTCAGAACCACCATAATTATTATAAAGAATAACTTGAAACATTCCCACATATTTCATTGAGCATCATTCGATTTGAATTACAAGTCAAACGAGTAGTCACGACACTCCGGTTATGTCCTAGACATTACCCACCCATCTTTTTCTTGAAGGAGAATATCGAGTTGATGCCGATGCTGCATGCTTAGTTCTGTTTTTGTTTTTTATTTAGTAATATTTTCATCTGGGATGTGTGATTATTGATCGAGTCGTGTGCTTTTTCTGCTCTTGTTCGCGCTGCCTTTCCTCATTGTCTACCTTCAGAACCTTTTCCAGTTTGATATTCATGGAATTCATTTGTTCTTGTAGTTTCCTGATGGTTTCATTTGCTTCTTTTTCACGCTTAATGCTGGCACCTAGGAGTTCAGTTAATTCGTTGATTTGATTTTCTCTTTTTTTATTTCTAGGTAGAATTTTTCTTTTATATTTTTCTGCTACCGCGTAGTTATTTTTTCCCCTTTCATTTATGATTTTATAGGCTTCGGTGAATGAATTTTTTGTCGATTTTTCGATGCACGATTTCTTCTTCGTAGATCCATTTTGGGCATTTATTACTCATCGAGTTAAGACCATTTTCATTGCAGTTAATACATTTCGGCGGTTTTACGCAAGGGTTTTCTTGAGCAGTTGTGGCATTTTTGCTCGTCTGTGCAGGATTTTGCAATATGGCCGATTTTAGGCATTTATAGCATCTTCTTGGTCTCGGGTAGTAAGGTCTGGTTGGTAATTTAAGCAGGCGATTTTAAGACTGGGTGCTTCATTTGGACTGTTTATTATGATTTCCAGCGTAGATGTTTTTATAAGTTTATCGTCCACTTTTTTCATGTATCGGCGTACCGCGATAACTCCCTGTTCTTTGAGTTCGTTTTCGATTGTAGTTTCGTCTTTATCTTTGACCTCGTGACGCAACGGCATGTATTCAGGGTTTTATGTTTAGACACTGTAATTTTTATATTTGGTCCAAGTAGTAGATAAATTTTTCCATGTTTTTGGCATGGCGTGAGTTATTTGTTTGGACGATGATTTTACCGTTCCGTGTTTTATTTATTTTTGTTACTTTGCCGCAGCAGTGACCAATCAGTGACGCGTTGCGGGTTTCGTGAGTAATTCCTGGGGGCCGCCACCGATCCGTTTCTCACGTTGGTGGATATCGAAAAGTTCGGATAGGATGGTCCCACCAGCTGTTCGGTCAATTCAGGAACGTGAGGCTGGTTTTGAGTTTGGCACGGAGATGTGAATCCGGTATTATGCTTCGGTTTCTCGATTAGAAGTGATGAACATAGATTTTGTTGATCCGACAATCCTCCCTTCAACACAAACCCATCAAAGACAAATCTTGCAGATCGGTTTGCAGATCCATCTCGGGAGCACTTTCCTTCTGATGTACTAGTGCCCGAAGTTCACCGACGGATTCACGAAGTGACACAACTTCTTGAATCGTCTTTTTTAAAACTGACAAAATTGTTGTCAGTGGAGCAATCCCGCCCATTAGCGTCTCAATAGCTTTTGAGAAGCATTAACCCCTGAGATGCTAGAGCTTTATTATCGTCGAATTGCTGTCGCAATTGTCGAATCTCGTCCCTCATCTCGCACAAGACACGCAACAGGTCGTCTCCTACGAGCTGTTCGTAAAGAAATCCTTGGTTATCGGAAGGATTGGATCTCTGTACAATTGCAGGTACGTCTGTACTCAACAAATCTCCCAAAACCTCTATCTCTTGTTTATTGTCGGGAGGAAGTGCTGCCTGATCGTCACTGAAATGACTGACATAAACTGCAAGATTTTCCAACAACCTCGAAATTTCCTGGTTGACTTCCCCTGCCGCATAATTTTGGATAACCTGGAGCCTAGACCCGAAATGAAGCAACCGTGTTCGGTGAACCTCCTTTTCTTCACCCACGTCACCCCGAAAAGTACGGATAATTCTCTCCGAGTCGATCGCCCATATGACGAAATTCCCCGAAGACGCCGCTGTCGCTGGACACCCGAAAGATCCGAATCAGGAGAGACAAAAATGCTTCAGGATATCACCTCAAAGTCCAGCTCATCGTAATTCAAATGATCGACGCGCATGAACACACACGCTTGGTTGAATTTCTACAACGCCATAATATCTCGCGCTATATTGGAGTAAATCACCAAGACACAAGGCAAGCAGGTACTAGCACAGTGAAATTCCTGATATTTCGTCGAATAAATCTAAAACAACTCGTCCGGCACACCAACTACAAGCAACTGAATTCATAAATTTGGGCGAAAAACAAAGCAGAAAATCAAAAAACAAATATGAGAAAATGTAAATAAATAATTATTACGACTGCGGAAAAATATTGCGGAAGAAACCTCACCATCTGTTCTACGAAAATCCGATTTTAGTGGAAGCACCCAACACTCCGGAAGAAAAAATATTTTCCAAAAATTAGTTTGGGTTTTGCCCACTACTCGGGTTCTGATTGCCCGGCGAACCATTCTCTTCAGGGCGGCCTAGGTGCTTCTAACAGAATTTCGGATTTTCGTAACAACAAAAAAAGTAAATAAACAAAATAAATTACAATTTGCTGACTTTATTGTCCCTCAACTCTCTCCACTGCGGCTGCTGGGCGGGAAGGCGGGCGGTTTCTTTCGCCCTGCTGGGACTATAACCGCCGAGTTCTCCCGGAATGTCGTTGGCTGCTCCCAGCGGTCCTTTGTATCTAGCTAGAGAGGTGAGCTTGGCTTGTTGGAACCTCCCTAGCGACGATGGTGAAGTATCGCCGAATTGAATTGCTCGCCGCAAGCGAATACACTCCTTAACTGTTAGCTTACTCCTGTTGGCGAACCGACTCCGTAATTTTCGCTGGTGCCCGAACCACGAGCCGGCACTTCTCGACGGTCTTAGCTTGCCGTCACACTGAAACGGTTTTCTAGTGGCGAAAATTGTCTCGAAAAAAACTTGTAAACGTACGTCTGTCTATTGCCGCGCTTCGCCACTTTCTCTCCTACTACGATGGCCGCCTTCTACCTCAACCGAAAACAAGCACGCATAGCTGTCATCGATAAGCAGCATAACCAGGGTACTCGTATTTTTCCAAGTGGAGAGCGGTGACTTACCGAAGCCCTATATTATTAATACACAAACATAAAACAAAATTTTCAGGGGGGTTGGCATAGCGTAGTCGGTAAATCGATTGCCTTGTACGCAGCGCACCTGGGTTCGAGTCCCGACCCCGTACATAGGGTTAGAAATTTCTCATATGAGATTTTTCTAACCCGAAGAGGCGAATGACCTTAAGGTTAAAACCTCTATAATCGAAATAAAAAAAAAAAAAAAAAAAAAAAAAAAAATTTTCAGCTAAATTTCCACCTAGTGTTAAATTGTCACCCTAACGGGTTACAAAGTCAATGCAGAGAGATACAGTATATTTTGTTCAATCGTTACTATTATGCATATGACATTGTGCAATGGTTTTAAAATAATTCATCTGAACATTCCAATTTGACAATATTTCAGTTCGAATTTCTATATGTTGAAGCCCCCCACCCCTCACTACGACCTATTCTTCAACCTCTTACGCCCATGAAATTGAGCTAAGGCTTTTGAATAATTCATCCGAACATATCAATGTGGTTAATCTAAAATATGTGATGTTATTTTGGTATGCTATAAAAATATCTTTGGTGCACTGGCAGTGTTGGCAATAAAAATGATTTTTGGCATTTAATTCGTACGATCGAACTTTGAATAACTATAACTTGTTTTAGAGACACCATATATCCTTCGGCAGAGCTGTTCAGCATATCGTGAACTATACTGATCTATTTGTTGGCATACTGCAGGAATAATTGTAGTCCGTAGAATTAAAATGCAAAAAAAGTAGGATTTCGCATACTAATTTCCATACAAATTTCAAACACAATGCGCTAAGCCAGGTCAAAACCAATCGACCCCAAATTTTGCACAGGTATTTGGGACCCAAAATGGAACCAAAAAAGTGCTGTGTTGAAAAAAGATCATTTTGCCCCACCCTAATACACATCAATGATTGCTCTCTTTTCAGGTATCAGGATTGGTTCCAGGAAAAATATTTCACTACTCCAGAATCCCAAAGTCTGCGCTCTGATTTGATCAGATTTATCATAGGCGCTATTCATCCTACTAATGATATGCTCTGCTCTGACATTATTCCGCGCTGGGCAGTTATTGGTTGGTTACTGACATCTTGCACCAATGCAGTAGCACAAGCTAATGCAAAACTTTCATTATTCTACGATTGGTTATTTTTTGAGCCTGTAAAAGATAATATAATGAACATTGAACCCGGGATTCTTGTAATGTTTCATTCGATCAAAAATCATCCACTGGTTAGCTGTACACTACTAGATTTTTTGTGCAGAATCATGAAAAGTTTTTACCCAAAAGGAGGAGAGATGGTTCGTAATGGTATATACAACTCGTTGAGAATTATATTAGACAAACAGGTACTACAAAGATAAAAACTTTCAATGCATCAATTTTAAATTTTTCGAGTTTTTAAGGTCATCCCTAATCTTCTTCCCTTGTTAGAATCTACCAAATTGGATCGGGAACTAAGATCAATGTTACGAGAAAATTTTCGAGAATTTTTTTCATCAGCCGATTCCATACAAAGTACTTTTTGTGAAACGCAATCTTTCAAGTCCCTTTCAGCAGAAGACGGTGAATTTCCAAGTGGTAGATATTATACCTAACAGATGATCAAAAAAGTGTGAAATACTAAATGTATATGATTTACAGATCTTAGCGAAGACTGTTGTAGTAGTATTCAGGAGACTACAATATACAACACACCTGAGCAGATATTTAAAGAAGACGAAAAAGATGCTGAAATAATGTGTCTCAAAGATGATCATTCAGATGATGATGATTTGCCGCTTTCTAAGGTAATACTTGCATATATATATATATATATATATATATATATATATATATATATATATATATATATATATATATATATATATATATATATATATATATATATATATATATATATATATATATATATATATATATATATATATATATATATATATATATATATATATATATATATATATATATATATATATATATATATATATATATATATATATATATATATATATATATATATATATATATATATATATATATATATATATATATATATATATATATATATATATATATATATATATATATATATATATATATATATGGCTTGTCGTTTGTGGATCACTCTTTGTAGCCTATTTATTGTTCAGTATAGTAATAATCCATTGACATAAGCCAAACATTATTTCGATAAAACGAATTTTGTATTTCAATTTTCTATCTACAACCGCTAGAAATAATCATCGAACACTTCCAAGTTGTCTGAAAGGAACTTGATAACTTAGCAGTGCAAAAATGTTCATTTGTGCGAACATTCCGACTGCAATTTTTCTAACTTATAACCATCGGATCGAACTGAAACATATCGGAAAATGAAGAGCGAAATAAATAACTCCAAGCAACGGCGTAACCAAGAGAAGGCTTTGGGGTTTACCACCCCCCCCCCTGCCTAAAAAATATTGGATTGAAGTAAAAAATTTATCGATTTTATTCTATATTACAATAAGAATTATCTGATCCATACATAGAAGCTAAAATTGATTTAATGTCTATAAAACATAGAACAGCTCACCACAAAATTGCATATTTTTCAACACTTGCTAAAAATGTTTTTGCCTTTCTCATTCACTCTAAAAATCGTCAACCTAATCCCGGCCCGGAGGGCCGAGTATCACATGCCATTCGACTCAGTTCGTCGAGATCAGAAAATGTCTGTGTGTATGTATGTATGTGTGTGTATGTGGAAAAAATGTCACCTCTGTTTCTCAGAGATGGCTGGACCGATTTGCACAAACTTTGTCCCAAATGAAAGGTACATCCTTCCCATCTGCTATTGAAATTTTTATGTATTGGACTTCCGGTTCCGGAGTTACGGGTTGAAGAGTGCGACCACACAGCAAATTCCCATATAAACTGATATGAAAAATTCTCAAAGGGAAAATTTCAAAATCAAATTTGTATTTTTTATGCCAAATCGTCAATCATACCGGCCCGGAGGGAGTATGCAGTGAGGGGTTGCTACTTTAAAATTAAAACTAGTTTCAAATTTCTTAAAAGAAAATTTTCGACAGGGCCCGGACCTCCCGGATCTTCCTCCATGATCCGCCGCTGGTTTCAAGCGATGTTTCAGTATCACATAGTATTTCAAGATCGTGGGTATCGATCCATTGTATGAATGTGCAAATCGTACTGAACATGTAATATTCATTTCCACCATTGTATTGAACATAACCAGCTATGGAATCGTAGTCTGGGCAAATGAGAAAGGCATAATTGCACCACTAGGTGGATTAAAACAGGTTTTTATTTTGGGAATGTGTCGAGTTGATACGAAAACGTAATATGATCATTAACGAGGATAACACTTTCCGAATGTAGAGAGAAATTTATGAAAAATGGCGTTTTCCATTCGACTCTAGCAGGTCCTGATCGATTTTGATGAGTCAAATGTTCAAAAACAGTAATTTAAGGTCAAGAGAGTATCATTTTAAAACCGACAATTTCGGAGGTTTAGTATCTTCGATGAGCTTTGCAAACGTAAAACAGCACATCATTTGATAAAATAATTTTGACGTTATATCGTCCAAGAAGTATGTACGGCGAATTTACTCAGATTAATATTCATGTCTACAATAAAGTCTCAACAAATTCGCTAAAGACGCGAACTCTGTTACTATTTTCTAAAAAAATAATTCTGCATAATTTTAAAGCTTCAAAAATTACGGTTTCTGAATTATGGCGTTTGGACAGTAAGTTCGATTTTCACCAAACCCCACCAAACCGAATTTCTGACTACACCGCTGACTTTATGTAAGTAGAAACAAAGTCGTTCTATAGTTGTTCACAAGAAACTCCTTCGAATATTGAATAACTATTATAGTACATTGAAAACCCGATTTTATCAGCCATATATGAACATATGTTTGATGGACTCTAGCAGCCCAACAAGACTGAATTGACCATGTTTTCCTTATCATGAAGATGGAAATATCCAAAAATAAAAAGTTTATCTTTTTTAAATTTTACGCTGGAAAACTCCTTTAAAATAAATTTAATTGATCAGAAGTAGTTATCAGACTACATCAAGGGACGGGAAGAATATTTTAACAGATTCCGTGTATTATAATGAAAAGGAAAATTGCCCGATTTAGTCAATGTCCCCATTTTGTCAGCCTAAAATACACCATGAGACTGATAAAAACGGGTCTATATTGTATGTATTATTCACTGTGTCCCACATTATTAGGTACATTCAATTTTTGGTGATTCTTTTATTGCATCGAACTACAACAATTTTTAGGTAGTTTTCAAGGGGTTATTTTATCGACTTTTTCCAAGATTTGGCGAACCTATTCCAATTCGTATACCAATTAATTGGTATACTTAAGGGTTTATATGTTGCAGATAGAGAAAATACTGAAATTTTCAGCTTTTTTTCTACACAATATTACAAAAGCTTATTAAGCATTTTACCCTCATAAATTAGTGAAAATTATAAACTATTAAAAATTATCAATAGTTTCATTTTTTATAAAACCATGATTTTTTAATAAATAGTGACCTCGCTTCACAACGCAGTTAATTTTTAATGTTTTGCGGTGAGCACGATCTCTCGAATTGATGAGCTGAAAATTATGGAATAGAAGTTAATTTTTAGAATTCTTTACAGATTTAACTCACGGGCAAATGTCTCTGAATGAGACCCGCTGGTTCCTTAAGATGATTTCGCTAGATTTTCAGAGCATTGTGCACCCGTGCATAAGGCAAGTGACGGAAGGTTATCGAAAAGTTTCGCGAAAATGAAAATTCCACAAATGATGATGATTTTCCCAAAAAGAGTTCGGTTTTGAGAGGTTTTTATTTGTTCTTTGGCATTAGGATTAGCGATAATAATTCAAATCAAGGATACTACTGGGAAGTCACTTTTAGAAAAAGTCGATGTCAAAGTAAAGTTTGCACTATGCACGCATGCACTTCAGAGGTAGCGTGATATCAGGAGCTGCGATTTCATTTCTTAGTTCTCAGCCGCATTGGAAAATTGAGTAAAGTATAAACTTGAAATCAATTAAAAAAATCGATTTTTTTTGGCTCAGCACAATATATAACCCCATTAGGAAAATTCAGTTTTCCAACCACAATGCATTGATTGAGGAATTCGTTTGTATGTCTATTTTATGGGCCACTTTTTTGCTTTCCCATTGATTTGGTTTGAGATTTCTAGCACTGATGTCCTATACTGATTTGAACGATTCTCTGAGTTCTGATCCCATGTAGTATGTGGTTATCAAAAACATCGCGAAATCTAAATGTTCTCTAACGATATAATATTCGAAGGGAGTGATAACAGTTGTAAGAAATGTTCCATCACACTGTTAGGTGGATTAAAAGCGTTTTTGCTATAATTCTTGCTCTTTGTAACATATTTCAAATTAGCTAAAAGCCGAATGTAGCTGAAGAAATTATTTATCCAGCATTATGATTATCTCTTTTTAAGGTTTTGCGACTCAGCCCGGCCTGACTTAACACCCACCATATGTGATACAAACTAAAGGCAGATCACTCTAGGAATGTATAACAAATTTGCATCAAATTAATAAAAATGCATTTAATTTCCATTTTTGCATCAACTTTGCACTCCCTCGCGAAAAGATTGTTTAACAAACGTCCTACGCTGATCCACTTTGTGCGATGTTTTGTTGAATGTAGGGCTAAATTTTTGTAGGGTTTTGACGCCTCACACGCAGTGCAAAATACATTATGAATTTCTATTTTGATGGAAAGAAATGCATTTAATTTCGCTAATATTTAAAAATACTTCAGAAGTGATCTGCGAGTTATTCTGAACTTTCTGTAATTTATAAATCTTTTCTGCTGTGTATAAGTAATAAATTTCACATTCTATTCAAGGTATTAGAGTTTTATTAAAAAAAATTGACTTTAAGAAAATTTCCAGAATATTGTTTTGTATATCGATATACTGCATTTTCTATAGTTTTTTTTTAAATGACATCAATAACTTTGCTGAAGACACCAAATCTCTTACTATTTTTGAAGAGCTACTTCTACCTAATCATTTCTAGGAGTTTTCATCACCAAAATTATTATATCAAAATATGAGTTTTTTATGTTGGAAAGCTTTTTCGAAGTAGTTAAACCTTCAATGTTGATGATTTCGAAATTATGTGATCTTGACCGTTAGAAAAGTTTTTGAACTTTTCAAATTACACCTTGTATTTGCGTTCTTTGACTCTATTGACATATTACAAAAAAATATAAAAGGAATCTGTTAGACTAATTTTGTTTCTGAACTTTCACTAATTTATCGAACTTACATTAAATTTTAGCGTTTTCGAAAAAAACAACGATTTTCATCAAACCCCCCCCCCCAAATTTCTTGCTACGCCACTATATATATATATATATATATATATATATATATATATATATATATATATATATATATATATATATATATATATATATATATATATATATATATATATATATATATATATATATATATATATATATATATATATATATATATATATATATATATATATATATATATATATATATATATATATATATATATATATATATATATATATATATATATATATATATATATATATATATATATATATATATATATATATATATATATATATATATATATATATATATATATATATATATATATATAGTGGCGTAGCAAGAAATTGGGGGGGGGGGGTTTGATGAAAATCGTTGTTTTTTCGAAAACGCTAAAATTTAATGTAAGTTCGATAAATTAGTGAAAGTTCAGAAACAAAATTAGTCTAACAGATGCCTTTTATATTTTTTTTGTAATATGTCAACAGAGTCAAAGAACGCAAATACAAGGTGTAATTTGAAAAGTTCAAAAACTTTTCTAACGGTCAAGATCACATAATTTCGAAATCATCAACATTGAAGGTTTAACTACTTCGAAAAAGCTTTCCAACATAAAAAACTCATATTTTGATATAATAATTTTGGTGATGAAAACTCCTAGAAATGATTAGGTAGAAGTAGCTCTTCAAAAATAGTAAGAGATTTGGTGTCTTCAGCAAAGTTATTGATGTCGTTTTAAAAAAAACTTTAGAAAATGCAGTATATCGATATACCAAACAATATTCTGGAAATTTTCTTAAAGTCAATTTTTTTAATAAAACTCTAATACCTTGAATAGAATGTGAAATTTATTACTTATACACAGCAGAAGAGATTTATAAATTACAGAAAGATCAGAATAACTCGCAGATCACTTCTGAAGTATTTTTAAATATTAGCGAAATTAAATGCATTTCTTTCCATCAAAATAGAAATTCATAATGTATTTTGCACTGCGTGTAAGGCGTCAAAACCCTACAAAAATTTAGCCCTACATTCAACAAAACATCGCACAAAGTGGATCAGCGTAGGACGTTTGTTAAACAATCTTTTTGCGAGGGAGTGCAAAGTTGATGCAAAAATGGAAATTAAATGCATTTTTATTAATTTGATGCAAATTTGTTATACATTCCTAGAGTGATCTGCCTTTAGTTTGTATCACATATGGTGGGTGTTAAGTCAGGCCGGGCTGAGTCGCAAAACCTTAAAAAGAGATAATCATAACGCTGGATAAATAATTTCTTCAGCTACATTCGGCTTTTAGCTAATTTGAAATATGTTACAAAGAGCAAGAATTATAGCAAAAACGCTTTTAATCCACCTAACAGTGTGATGAGACATTTCTTACAACTGTTATCACTCCCTTCGAATATTATATCGTTAGAGAACATTTAGATTTCGCGATGTTTTTGATAACCACATACTACATGGGATCAGAACTCAGAGAATCGTTCAAATCAGTATAGGACATCAGTGCTAGAAATCTCAAACCAAATCAATGGGAAAGCGAAAAAGTGGCCCATAAAATAGACATACAAACGAATTCCTCAATCAATGCATTGTGGTTGGAAAACTGAATTTTCCTAATGGGGTTATATATTGTGCTGAGCCAAAAAAATCGATTTTTTTAATTGATTTCAAGTTTATACTTTACTCAATTTTCCAATGCGGCTGAGAACTAAGAAATGAAATCGCAGCTCCTGATATCACGCTACCTCTGAAGTGCATGCGTGCATAGTGCAAACTTTACTTTGACATCGACTTTTTCTAAAAGTGACTTCCCAGTAGTATCCTTGATTTGAATTATTATCGCTAATCCTAATGCCAAAGAACAAATAAAAACCTCTCAAAACCGAACTCTTTTTGGGAAAATCATCATCATTTGTGGAATTTTCATTTTCGCGAAACTTTTCGATAACCTTCCGTCACTTGCCTTATGCACGGGTGCACAATGCTCTGAAAATCTAGCGAAATCATCTTAAGGAACCAGCGGGTCTCATTCAGAGACATTTGCCCGTGAGTTAAATCTGTAAAGAATTCTAAAAATTAACTTCTATTCCATAATTTTCAGCTCATCAATTCGAGAGATCGTGCTCACCGCAAAACATTAAAAATTAACTGCGTTGTGAAGCGAGGTCACTATTTATTAAAAAATCATGGTTTTATAAAAAATGAAACTATTGATAATTTTTAATAGTTTATAATTTTCACTAATTTATGAGGGTAAAATGCTTAATAAGCTTTTGTAATATTGTGTAGGAAAAAAGCTGAAAATTTCAGTATTTTCTCTATCTGCAACATATAAACCCTTAAGTATACCAATTAATTGGTATACGAATTGGAATAGGTTCGCCAAATCTTGGAAAAAGTCGATAAAATAACCCCTTGAAAACTACCTAAAAATTGTTGTAGTTCGATGCAATAAAAGAATCACCAAAAATTGAATGTACCTATTAATGTGGGACACAGTGAATAATACATACAATATAGACCCGTTTTTATCAGTCTCATGGTGTATTTTAGGCTGACAAAATGGGGACATTGACTAAATCGGGCAATTTTCTTTTTCATTATAATACACGGAATCTGTTAAAATATTCTTCCCGTCCCTTGATGTAGTCTGATAACTATTTCTGATCAATTAAATTTATTTTAAAGGAGTTTTCCAGCGTAAAATTTAAAAAAGATAAACGTTTTATTTTTGCATATTTCCATCTTCATGATAAGGAAAACATGGTCAATTCAGTCTTGTTGGGCTGCTAGAGTCCATCAAACATATGTTCATATATGGCTGATAAAATCGGGTTTTCAATGTACTATAATAGTTATTCAATATTCGAAGGAGTTTCTTGTGAACGACTTTGTTTCTACTTACATAAAGTCAGCGGTGTAGCCAGAAATTCGGTTTGGTGGGGTTTGGTGAAAATCGAACTTACTGTCCAAACGCCATAATTCAGAAACCGTAATTTTTGAAGCTTTAAAATTATGCAGAATTATTTTTTTAGAAAATAATAACAGAGTTCGCGTCTTTAGCGAATTTGTTGAGACTTTATTGTAGACATGAATATTAATCTGAGTAAATTCGCCGTACATACTTCTTGGACGATATAACGTCAAAATTATTTTATCAAATGATGTGCTGTTTTACGTTTGCAAAGCTCATCGAAGATACTAAACCTCCGAAATTGTCGGTTTTAAAATGATACTCTCTTGACCTTAAATTACTGTTTTTGAACATTTGACTCATCAAAATCGATCAGGACCTGCTATTTATTTATTTATTTATTTATTTAAAGGCTTTAACCTCATAGGTCATTCGCCTTGCGAGAAAGAAAAAATATGTTAATTAACATCGCATTATATACATTTACAAGTTTGTTATATAGGTTTTGTTGCTTGGTGTGGTTGATTCCTCAGAGAAGGTCGAAAAGTCCCGCATTCTTGAGAAAAGATAGTAGCACTTCCTCTCGGGCGTGGTCGTTGGCAAGAATCTCTCTAATGGAGTTCGGTAGATTATGGTGCTGTCGGAGGTCACTGTACTCCGGACAGTTCACTAAGATATGTTCCACCGTGGTTCGGACTCCGCATGTGACACATGTTGGTGGAGGGACACGCGATACGGTGTGGGCATGGGAGACTTTTGTATGCCTAACTCTGAGTCGCGACAGTACTCGTTGTTCTCTTCTGTCGATCCGATCCGTCCAGCGGTCGAGCGAGCCTTTGATGCGCTGGAGGTGTCCGCTATTGCTGCGCCAATGACGCACGAAACTTTCGGCTATCTTTAGCTTCAACTTGCCTAATATATCTGCGGCTGGGACGAGTCTGGTGAGGTGTCGGCGGGCGTGTCTCCCTCTGGCCGCCAAGCGGTCAGCCCTTTCGTTACCGTCGATGCTGCAGTGACCGGGGACCCAGCAGATTGTTGTGAGTGGGTCGTACTCGGCCTCGATAGCCTGGATGAAGGGGTGGCGGGATTTTCCCGACTCGAGGGCGGAGATGACTGATAGAGAATCCGACAACAAGACGACGGGTGTATCTTCCGGTTTCTGGACCATAGCGAGGGCGATAGCTGACGCCTCCGCTGAGAAAACCGAGCATTGTGCTGGTAGGCGAAAGGAGAGTCCTTCCCCTATTCCGCTTACTCCTATACCGACCTCATCGCCAATCTTGGAGCCGTCGGTGAAAATCCGCACGTGATTGCTATACCTGGTAGCCATTAGACGATTGTATTTGGCTCTGGCTTCACTGCCAGCTGCGCCGGCCCTCAGTTCTGCAGACAGACTTGTGTCTAGGTTGGGTCCGCGGACGTGCCAGGTCCGGTCACGAACTCGGTGTAAGCGGGCGAGCGGTGGCAGATCCACGTCTGTGTATTCCTGGTGGATCTCGTTAGCTGTCTGTAGCAGGAAGCAGTCCTCTCCGGAGGTTCGTTCTAAAAATGCCAATGCTCTTCTAGCTATGGTGAGTGCAGCCGCCCAACGAAGGGGGAGAATCCCGGCTTCCATGCAGGCCGCCTCAGCAGGCGTGCTGGGTAGCAGACCAGAGGCAGCACGAATTGTTCCGTGGTATAGCGGGCCTAAAATGTTGGTAAGTCCTTCCGTATTGCAACATGTCAGCTCAACCCCGTAGAATATCTTGCTGTGGACTAGGGCCTGGCTAATATTCAATGCGGTGTATCGATTGCAGCGCTTGTGCCGAGAGCAGATTGTTTTAATTAGTCGCAACCGGCTCCGGCAGTCGGCTTTGATACGTTGGAAGTGTGGCGCGAAAGTGAGCCGACGGTCCACGGTTATCCCCATCATCGTTCGGTTATCATCGGTTCCTTACGGTAAGGAACGACCGCCCCGTCCAGAAGGATCGGCCTCCCTGTTGCAATGTGGTTTTTGTTGCAGCAGTGTGTAATTGCGCTTTTTGCGGGTGCCATGTTAAAACCGACTGATACTGCCCATCGGCTCACCGCGCTTATGGCAGCTTGAAGTTTTCGACGGGTTCGCCCGATTGTCCTTCCTATGGAGACCAACACGATGTCATCGGCGTAGACAAAAACGTATATTCCAGCCGGCAGGTTGGCGAACAAAGAATTCATGTCCACCAGGAACAATGTTACAGCGAGAACGGATCCCTGGGGGACGCCGTTGGCTTCCGGAAAGGCGTTGGATTGGGCACCCCCTATTCCTACGCGGAAGGTACGGTCGGATAGGTAGTCGCTTAGGAAGCGGCCCATTTGTCCGGTGATCCCCCAGTTGGCCAGCTGTTGCAGTACTCCATGACGCCACACGGTATTATATGCCTTCGCAACGTCGAGTATCGCGATGTCGGCGTGCAGGCCGTCGTTTACGGATTGGCGTACCACCTCTCCGAAGCTGGCGAGGTGGAGACCGGTTCCTGCTCCACGTCGGAACGCGAACTGGCGATGATCCAGAAGTTTTCGCTCCTCCAGTAGGTCCACCAGCCGTCTGTTGACCATTCGCTCCATCGTCTTGGCAAAGCAGGGGAGTAAACTGATTGGGCGGAAATCATCTGGCGTTCTGCTCCCCTGACATCGCTTTGGGATGGGGATTACTAGGGCTTGTTTCCATGAAGCGGGCATCGGTTCCCCGCTCCAGATGCGGTTAATACTGTCCAAAATCGCCCGCTTGGCTACTGGTGGGGAATGTCGAAGTAGAGGGTAACCAACGTCATCCAATCCGGCAGACTTGCCGTGTACCGATTCTAGTGCCGTACATAGTTCGCTTCCGGTGAAAGGTAGGTTGTATACTTGACCTGAATCAGGTTCGAAACGAACGGGCTTGCTCTCAGCCCTTCGCTTGATTCGCAGGAACGCAGCTGGTAGGGCGGTGTCTGCGGATAGGGAGGCGAAGTGTTTGCCTAGTTCGCTACCGATGGTCGTGGGATCGATCGTCGTGCACCCGTTAACGGCGATGGCGTAGCCACTATGCCGCCGCTTTCCGCTTAGAGCGTTAACTCTCCGCCAGAGTTCTGTAGTCGACGAGTCAGGAGATATGCCTTCCAAAAATCTAGTCCAGCTGGTGTTTTTTGCCTCCTCTATCGCTTTCCTGGCCTCGTTTCTGGCCTTTCTGAAGTCATCAGCTCGCTGGCTTCGGTGTGGATCGTCCATAGAAGTCTTCTTTAGTGTCCGCAGCGCAGTTCGGCGTGCTCTGATGGCTCTCTTGACTTCTGGGCACCACCAGTGCACTGCCTGTCGGGGAGGGTTACCACTTGACCTGGGAATACAGGAAACAGCGGCCTTACTGAATATTTTGGTGAGTTCATCCGGAGTGTATGACTCGTCCCGATTCATAAGGTCGTCGACGATCTCTTCATAGCGCGACCAGTCCGCCTGATCGTAAAACCACCGCCTTCGACGGGTTGTAGCAGGTGGCGTCTGGGCGTACGTAACTTGGATAGGGAAGTGGTCACTGTTGCATGGGTCGGCAAGAACAGTCCACCCGCAACATCCTGCCAGCACTCCCGAGCAGATAGTGACGTCGATGGCGGATTCCGTCTGTCCGCGGATAAATATTGAACTGCCGTCGTTGAGAACGACCGCGTCGTTGTTTTCGACTACTCCGGCGATGTCGTTTCCTGTCCTATTACACAGACGTGAGCCCCACATCGTATGATGCCCATTTACATCTCCCATGATGATGAATGGTGTCTCAACTTGGTCGATGAGACGCTGGAGTTTGCAACCCACGTTCCGAGTTCCGCCAGGAATATATAGGGATATAACGGTGCACTGAACTGGATATTCGATCCTTCGGGCAGCGGCTATTAGTTCGGTATCCAAAGTTATCGGACGGGACGGTATATCGACCCGAATGGCGAGCCCCACCGTCCGGTAGATGTTGTCCCCGCTGGCGGCGTCCCACGAATACCGGTGTCCGAACCACGATGGTGGGTTCGTCTGATCCCGGATGTGTGTCTCCTGCAATGCCAGGCAGATGGGCTGAGTCTTAGCAATAATCATTTGTAGGTCGCCAAGGCATCCTCGCAGTCCATTTGTGTTCCACTGGATGGCCAGTGTCGTTGAATTGATGTTAGAGGCGGTAGACTGGGGGCTACACGAGGGCTGGTCCAAATCCGCTTCACCATCTTCTCTTCTTATTTCGATTCCGCCGAATGCTTCTTGGCGGATCGGCGAGGTGTTTCCGTAACCTTCAGCGGCATTGTTGGAGGTACCTGCGAGGGATATACAAACAGCAGACAGTTCCGGACTGAGTGTATCGTACGAGCTTACCCGGGGAGAGGCCGGGTCTCCCGCACCAGCAGCCGCCGGGGGCGCGTCGCGGATAGGTGGAACTTCCCCGGACAGGGCCGGCACGGGGAAGCGGGCGCTCGTGTTTAGGCCATTTACGTTTTTAGTCGAGCTAGTAGTGTCTTCGGTCAGGGTACCGTTGCTCCCGTATTGGCAAGGATTAGTTTGCCACTGCTGTTGGGTGGTAGACTGTTCGCTGAGTGCTTCTGGGCTGTAACGCTTTCTGGCAGTGGTACCTGGGGGCGAAAATTTGCCGGCGGATGGATTTCGATCGGGCTTGAGTTTACAGGTACTTACCCGGGATGTGCCCGGGCCTCCCGCACCAGCAGCCGCCGGGGGAGCATCGCTGCAAGGCGGAACGTCCCCGGTCAGGGCCGGCACGGGGAAGTGGGCGTCACGATTGGTGACTACTGGATTCCTGGATGGTCTAAAACGTACCGGATGCCAAGAGCAACCGGGAACCGGGCTGAGGTCTCGTCGTACTCGTTGCTGTTGGTGAGTAGGAGTTTCCCGGCTGAGTGTTCTTCCCGGTGGTCCGCCAGGTGCGGGGATATCGGGAGACCTGAACCGGTTCTCGTTGCAGAGGAGCTGTTCGCTTAATTTTCCTGATACTGGTGTCATTTTTGAGATCAGGCGGGAAGATCGCCTACTTTGGGGTCCGGCAAGATGCGGGGCGCTGGAGGCGGTCGTGGTTCCCGTCGTTTGGGATTGCTGTGTTGGTGGATTTTCTAGATTTCTGTCTGGTTGGCCTGAGATGGATGGTGAATGCGTAAGTTGAATGCTAATGGGGATGTTAAAGGTACTTCCCTGTTGGTGCTCCAATGGTCCTGTGTCAACAGCCGCCGGGGGTGCGTCGGACGTACCCGGAACTTCCCCGGTCAGGGTCGACACAGGCGGGCTTTGTTTTATGTTGCTGTTGAATACGTTGTTTTTTATTGGCATCCCCAGTTGCTATGATCGTTGTAAAGCTAGTCGGACATTACGAAAGACGCTTGGGGCATGGAGTTTTGCGTCGTTTCGGTGTCTGAGATGTTCAAATGTCCGGATAGTGAAGGGCTGTTGTTGCGGGAATTCGCGCGGGTTGTCCGTTGTTGTTTCGGTGGTGCTGGCTCTGTTTTGTTTCCGATAGGGCTTCGGGATTTATCCCCTTCGCCTGCTCGGCTACGATTTCTTTGTTGCTTTCATTCGTCACGAAGTCGGGGGTCTCGCTGTTGTTTCGCGGCTACTACGTTACATTCGGTCGATATCGTGGTGGTCGGGTTTAGTTTGTTGACGTTTCCCTGCTCTACTTTCGGTGAAGTGTTAGCTCTGCTATTTTCTTTCGTTACCTCGGTGAGTTGTTGCTTGGCAATTCTAAGCTGGCGAACGGCCTCCGCTAGGTGGTGTTTGAGGTTTGATATCTCTTCGTCCCGGTCATCTTTTGGCGGATTGCTCTTTTCGCCCTTTAGCCTAATAAGCTCCGCCTTCAGTCTAGCGATAGTGGAATCTTTCTCGTTGTCTTTCGATTCCGTGCCTTTCTGGGTTTGTTCAGCGTAACTTGGTCCTTTGCGCTTTTGTGTTATTAGAGCTCTTGCTTCGGGGAAGGAAAGGTTTAGGGAAACTTTCGCTTTAATGATGGCTACCTCTTCCATGTATTTGGGGCACTCTTTTGCTCTTGTTGAGTGCTCTCCGCTGCAGTTTATACACTTTGAGACTTGGGTGCATGGGTTATCTTTGGCTGATGGGTGGTTCAGGCTGCAGTTCAAGCAAGTTTCCTTGTTGGGGCACACCCTAGTGCCATGCCCGAATTTGCCACAGCGGTAGCACAGCATGGGGGACGGGTAGTAGGGCCGGATGCTAGTGCGTACCAATCCGAGGTAAATGTAGTCGGGGAGGGTTGAGCCACTAAACGATATCACCACCAGAGGAGTATTGCTCACTACTCCTTCGTGCAGCTTGGTGATCCTACGCACTGCTGCGACTCCTTGACCTTTCAGCTCGTCAAGAAGTTCTTCGTTGCTCATGTCTTTGGTATCGATATCGTAAACGACACCATGAGTAATGTTGAGGGTGGGGTGAGAAACCACCTCAACTTTTTGCCCGTCGATCAGCTCGTTCAAACTCATCAGAGCGTTATATGCTTTTTTCGATGTCGTCCTTAAGACATAGCGGGTCCCTCTACCTTCTTTTGTGGCCGAAACCACCTTTGTCGGATCGCATCCTAACACATGTTGTACCGATTTCAAAATCGTGAACGGGTTAGTCGTCAGTCGGGCATCGAAATCACCATCCAATGATTTTGCTCGCAGTAGCAGAGTCTGCTTGTCGATTATATCGCCAGAGTTTAAGTACCCTGGCAAAGTCCGACTCAAAGATGGGCCGCTGCTCCCCGGGGTGGGGAGAGGGGGAGGTTCCCCCATTAGGTGAGTTTTTATGGGTTGTCAGGTGGGCGGAGGTTGGCTTTTTCAAAATGCACCTTCTACACTGCACTACACTACCGCCGGCACCTATGGAGCCAATTACACTATTTCGGTTTGAATTCGCGCGCGCACGTGCAACTGTTCAAACCAATGCTCGTGGTGGAGGCGGACGGTTGACCACGGTTTGCACCTTTTGATTTGATGGAGACGCGCTATCGCTCAACTCCTTCGGAGTCTGTGCTCCTGGTAACGGTGGGAAAGTTGATTTTGAATTTTCGGCTTAAAATTCGAGTAGCCTTCGCACTGATGATACACGGCACTTCACACTCGCGTAACGGACCGGCCCGAAACCAGTTGGTATACTAACCGGGAGGCTGAGCCCGAACTTCGGAAACTATATGGGTGGCGTGGACCGGGCGAAAGTTTGGGTTTATTAAACGCGGAGCTTGTGTTGAGAACAACTATCGGCTCCGAGTGAGTGAACCTAACTGAGGACCTGCTAGAGTCGAATGGAAAACGCCATTTTTCATAAATTTCTCTCTACATTCGGAAAGTGTTATCCTCGTTAATGATCATATTACGTTTTCGTATCAACTCGACGCATTCCCAAAATAAAAACCTGTTTTAATCCACCTAGTGGTGCAATTATGCCTTTCTCATTTGCCCAGACTACGATTCCATGGCTGGTTATGTTCAAAACAATGGTGGAAATGAATAATACATGTTCAGTACGATTTGCACATACATACAATGGATCGATAGCCACGATCTTGAGATACTATGTGATACTGAAACATCGCTTGAAACCAGCGGCGGATCATGGAGGAAGATCCGGGAGGTCCGGGCCCTGTCGAAAATTTTCTTTTAAGAAATTTGAAACTAGTTTTAATTTTAAAGTAGCAACCCCTCACTGCATACTCCCTCCGGGCCGGTATGATTGACGATTTGGCATAAAAAATACAAATTTGATTTTGAAATTTTCCCTTTGAGAATTTTTCATATCAGTTTATATGGGAATTTGCTGTGTGGTCGCACTCTTCAACCCGTAACTCCGGAACCGGAAGTCCAATAAATAAAAATTTCAATAGCAGATGGGAAGGATGTACCTTTCATTTGGGACAAAGTTTGTGCAAATCGGTCCAGCCATCTCTGAGAAACAGAGGTGACATTTTTTCCACATACACACACATACATACATACACACAGACATTTTCTGATCTCGACGAACTGAGTCGAATGGCATGTGATACTCGGCCCTCCGGGCCGGGATTAGGTTGACGATTTTTAGAGTGAATGAGAAAGGCAAAAACATTTTTAGCAAGTGTTGAAAAATATGCAATTTTGTGGTGAGCTGTTCTATGTTTTATAGACATTAAATCAATTTTAGCTTCTATGTATGGATCAGATAATTCTTATTGTAATATAGAATAAAATCGATAAATTTTTTACTTCAATCCAATATTTTTTAGGCAGGGGGGGGGGGGGGGGGGTGGTAAACCCCAAAGCCTTCTCTTGGCTACGCCGTTGCTTGGAGTTATTTATTTCGCTCTGCATTTTCCGATATGTTTCAGTTCGATCCGATGGTTATAAGTTAGAAAAATTGCAGTCGGAATGTTCGCACAAATGAACATTTTTGCACTGCTAAGTTATCAAGTTCCTTTCAGACAACTTGGAAGTGTTCAATGATTATTTCTAGCGGTTGTAGATAGAAAAATGAAATACAAAATTCGTTTTATCGAAATAATGTTTGGCTTATGTCAATGGATTATTACTATATTGAACAATAAATAGGCGACAAAGAGTGATCCACAAACAACAAGCCATAACTTTTAAAGCATTCAAAATAGATATTTGAAGTCTTCAGTAAAGTTATTCGCAAAAGTAAGAGCTACAAATTTGCTGAAGGCATCATTTCGATATAATCACTTTCAAGAAAATTTGTGAAAATATCTCACTCATAGGGGGATTAATCAGCAAAAGCACAATACCAAAAGAAAGGGTATATTGCCTCCATTATATTCTCCGAAGATACTATTAACCTAAAATAAGCCGTTTTGGCGTTAATAATAGATTACATGTTTTGGTCATATTTCTGGCAATGGGAAATGATAAAAATCTTTCGTCCGCATTTAATGTTATATACCTCTTTTGATAATAGTCCAATTTCAACAATCTATAGCTTGTTCGTAAGGTATTCGTATAAGCTGCCTAAAATATATATAAACTGTTAATCTATGTTATCAATTTCGGCAGATAATTTAAAAATAACTGCAAAAGCGCTTTTTTTTAAACACATTCAAACATCCATATCATGGAAACTAAACATCAGAATCAAAAACAAATTAATAGCGTTCTTACTGTTTGATAGGTCTTTCATTTAAAATTGGTTTGGATAAGATCGGTTCAGCCATTGCTGAGAAACACGAATGAGAGTTTGTCCGTTACATACGCACATAGACAGACACACACAGACACACACAGACATTGTCCCAAATCGTCGAGCTGAGTCGATTGGTGTATAAGACTCGGCCCTCCGGGCCTCGGAAAAAATCTTGAAAGTTTGAGCGAATGCTATACATTTCTTTGATAAGAAATGTAAATCTAATTTCAAATTATAATGTAAACGATGCTGCGATTCAAACTCGTTTTTCTCGAAATCAATACAATGTCACATAGTCCGGTCATAGTCTAATATATTTCAATATTCTGACCACACGTTCTTCTTCAAACTAGAGGTGTGCGCCGATGCATTTTTAATCGGCAGCGGCGTAAGCGACATATTTGGCCGGCGGCGGCGTCACGCCGTTGGACCCTATCGGCGGCGGCGCGCCGGCGCGTGTCGGCGTGACGACTATTGACGCCTATGTAACTAAAAAAAATCTTGGCAGTACAATTCATTTCCCAAATTTTCGGTTTCTCTTGTAACACACTGCGCAACACACAAACAGACGTTACAGCTTGAAGAAAATTGTAAAAAAAATCATCGCTCACGATGTACTGCCGACATCTGTTGAACACATTGAACAAAATGTAATTCTTGCAACCAGATCAATTTTTTTTCAACTGAAGCTCCAAAAGGGCCCACCCTGCTTGGCAAATGCAAGATAATAAATGAAAGGTGGAACTATTTTTACAGTTGTAAAGTTTGAAGAACGAAATAGAATAATTGTCGATATCGCATACTACGACTTCGCATCAAATAATGATTGCAATGGACAAATTTAAAGAATGCAGAGTAACGACCGTTTTTCAATGACCCATAATAATTATTTATTGTTCTATATTTGGAAAATTAAGCAATGGTAAAACAGTTTTTGTTTTGCTTGAGGAAATTAATTCTTGTTGTCGTTTCATTGTTTTTTGTTTCTATTTAGTCTTCTTTACCGTCTCTCTTTTAGAATCCCGCAGATATCAGGTACCCTAATGTCGTGAATTTCGAGCGTTCTCCACTAGCGTCTATTCTCGGCAAATATCGTCGAGTGAATCCCAAACGACGCGTACATTTTCACACTCTCACATTGGTACCTCGTTATTCCGATTCGAGCTATAGGTAATAGTTTGTGTGCATCGGAATATTGCTCTCGCTCGCTCATTTGCGATTCTTACATGCACAACGCACACATACTCTTGCAGCAGAAGAATGAGCGGTCGACAGCTTCGGAGCTATCGAAGCAACCCGATGCTCACATGCACTTATCAGCTTGTTGCTATCCCGTTCTGATTCTCGCTCGTCTTTCAAAGTTTCTTCCCCGCTCATTAGTTTCTCTCGCGTTGATCTACGTTTACCGTGTTTCTTTCGTGCATACATAAATTCGCAAGTAGGCAAGGGAAAACGAAGAATAAATTCGGAAAATCATTGCAACCATGTTAGCTTCGGACTTTTGCAACGTATTGGTGTACGTTTATTTATTCATACGTACGACTCAAAGGTTAACCACAGGCAAGAATATAAGAACAAATACCGAGCAGCCATGTAAAGCCGATATGCACCAAGCTTGAATTAAACTTAAATATTTCAACATTTTACTGTTCTCAGTTTGACTCATATGTATAGGCTATATTCCCCACATTCTTCCCCTTCTCTACTCCTTGCAAAACTACGTTTACGAGAAGAGTTACCATATTGACAGCTTGTTTTGTAACGTCTTAGATTTTATTAACAATTTTGGTCACGGATTCTTTTCTTAAAGACGAGAGATTTTGAAATTATTGTGAATATTTCACAGATTTCTATAAATTTTCGTAACTATTCTGAAATTTTGCGGATTTTTGATCACAGATGTTTCCAGTAACTAAATTGCATTTGGTGCTTGAAGAATCAGTCGTGTTAACATTCGTTGGCTTTATCATTATTATCCGATAATGCCACTGAGTTTGTCCTAAAATCTTGTCGGCTCTTGAGCCATCTAGACTTTATTATCAATACCAGTCAAATCATGACTATATTTCGCATCCATTGTTTATTATACACGCTCGTTATAATTAATGTATTCTAGGGTTAATATAACATAATTTACCCGAAATGTAGCATTAAGATGATACATAAAACACGTTACTCGTTCAATACTGAAACATGATCGAGATTGATATTTTGTTGTGAAATATCGCAAATCGGATTATTTTTTTAATTTTCAAGTTTAGTTGTATGTTTAATCCTTTCCTATTCCATTTAATGTAATGCATCCTCTTATCTGACAGCCTTCGGGTCAAAATAATCGATCCAAGACGACTTAATACATCTAGAGTCTCCAATGACAACGGCAGCTTATCTATTTTCCAAAGATAGGAATCAATTTTTCTCCTTTTGATAAAAAAACACACATACAGTGTATCAAAAAATTGTCCGTACAGGGATTGCTCGCATGCGCAGTTGTACATTAAACACATTAAGTTAAAGAATAAAAACCTTAAATTTGTTTATTTATGAACTAAAATAACTCCTTAATTCTATCAAAACATAAATATAAGAAAAATTCATTCAACTGTAAAACAAAATGAATAAAATAAACATCTCTTCCAAAATCAATGTCAAAGAATTGTCCGTACACGACAAGAAATGTTATTGAACTGACTTAAAATACAAAATTAATACTTTGTATGACCACCTTTTGCTGCAATTACGCTCTGCAAACGTCTTTTCATCGAGGAAGCCAGTTTTTGGGTTGTTTCAGGTGAAATTTTCTGCCATTCTTCAACTAGAACCTTCTTCAGCTGGTTCTTATTTTGAATCGGATGTTCCCGGATTTTTCGTTCAAGATGATCCCACAAATTTTCTATGGGATTTAGGTCCGGTGATTGGGGAGGATGTGGGAGCGTCGATTTTACATTGTAGAGCAACCATTCCTTGACAATCTTCGAGGAATGCTTGGGGTCATTATCCTGAACAAAGCGAAAATTATCTCCATGGCCCAATTTCCGCGCGCTTGCTTTTAAATTGTTCTTTAAAATGTCAAGATACATGAATCTATCCATGGTAGATTCGATAAATGTCAAGTTTCCTGGACCACTTGCACTGAAGGCACCCCACACCATAACATGACCACCACCGTGCTTTACTGTCGGCCGCAGATTTTTCGGATTTAACTCAGTATTCGGTTTGCGCCACACTCTAACCAATCCGTCAGTCCCGAAAATATTAAATTTGCTCTCATCAGTGAATAGAACGTTGTTCCAAAAATCCTCTGGTTCTACTACATATTTTTGAGCGTATTCCAACCGCTTTTTGATATTTTTAGCAGAAATGAACGGTTTTTTACGCGCTACGCATCCTCGATATCCTTTATCGTGGAGGGCATTGCGTATTGTTTGTGGGTTAACTTTAATGTTGTCGTACCGCAACAGGCTATCTGCAAGCTTAGGAGCACTCTGTTTAGGATGTTCCTTGATTTCACGTAAAAGTATGCGAACGTGACGATCTGTAAGCTTCGGTTTGCGACCTCTTCCGGGAGCAGTCTCAAGAGATTTTGTTTTCTTGAAGCTCTGAAGTACATACTGCACCGAAGATCGTGGGCGATTCACAGTTCCTGCAATTTCGGACAGGCTTTTACCATCTTTCTTCAAATCAACGATCAATTTTCGGATGGCCAGCGGAATTTTAGTGTGAGAATCGGCCATTATACTGACAAAATTATCTAACACGTTTAAATTGCACGAAAAAACTAAAAAACACTGATTTTATCGAATATGCTGTAAAAATCACCAGAAACTTATTCTACAGGACACGACGCGGGTGCTTGTTTGACACATACTTGTTTACTTCACAAAGTTTTGAAACGGTCGTAAGTGTACGGGCAATTTTTTGGCGTCGGTTTCGTTGCTTTTTTGAAGCTCGCAAATATTTTAACAAAGTTATTGGTTTTCAGCATAATTTGACATTTGAACTACAAAACGGACTGTAATCTGCACCAAATGGCCTAAACTATCAATTGAGGAGAGTCCCCTTAATACATTTTTCTAATGATTTATTATTGGAGTAAATGCTGTACGGGCAATTTTTTGATACAGTGTAGTCTGTCATTGAGTTTTTAAACTGAACATTGCCCATTTCGCTGCTTTTTGACAGATGAAATAAAAAGCATCACCACAGCAGTCGCATTTCTTCTGATAGTCGAATGCAATGTTAAATCGTGAATTACATTGACAAATTGATATGTTTTACCAAAACTTCCATTGTTCACCCATCAATAAACTATTCGGCAAGCATTGAAAAAGTTTATATATTTTCAATTCAATTTCTTAATGGCCCTTCTTTTGAGTCCACAGGCTTAAGAATTCTTATTTTCTTTTATTGAATCTCCCTATTCCCTTTCTTATTCGGAAAAACTTATCCGCCACGCAATCGACAAACATTTGAACTTGATTTATTTTATTTATTCATTTCACATTTAAACTTCTCCGTCGTAAAACATTCAAAACCATTAATCGTGTTTCTATTGGCAGGTTTTTGAGTTCATTTAATTTTTTTTATATCAATTTCTCAATTACCCTTTCATCGAAGATCTTTCAAATAAAAATTAAACTGTCGTTTCATCGGGAAACATTACAATTCATTTCTTCATTAAACCTCTCGAGGATTAAACTATTTTAACAAAATTAAGCTGCTCGTCCATTGACGAGCATTTGCATTCGATCATTTTTCAATCCAAACCTCTTTATAGGCCTTCCGCCGAAGAGCATTACAAAGCCTGAACCGTCGCTCCACCGACAAGCTTTTCCGTCGAGGAGCATAAAAAAACTAAACCGCCCTTCTGTCGGCACTTAATTGAATTAGTTTTTCATTATCAATTTATTTTTATCAAAACTTCTCCATTGTTCTTCCGACGAGAATCATTAAAAAGAGAACAAAATACCGCACTGCCGTAGGCTAATTTCATTTATTTTACTTCTACATCGCCCTTCTGTTAAGAAACTTCAAAACAGCCTTCCGTCAGAATATTTTTGTTTAATGTCATCTTCTCCATCGCCCTTCCGTCGAGCAGATTTCGAACATGCTCAGCCGCCCTTCCGTCGGCAAACATTTCAATTCGATTGAATTATTTTTCTTTTAATTTATTTTCCTTATCGCCCTTCCGTCGAGGAGAATACGAACCTGCTGAACCGCCCTTCCGTCCGCAAACATTTCTATTCGATTATTTCTTTTTTTGAAGTAGAATACTTCTAACGTTTCAATATGGGGTCCCGTTTCAAAAATTTCAGTTGAGAAATTTTCCCAGGTTTGAAATACGAATATCTTCCGTTCTACTGATCGAAATCGCAATATTTTTGCAATATTTGATCGTAAATTCGTGCACGTATTTCGTATTAAATTTCGGAATTAGTGCGACTACTATAAATAAACCAAAACAAGGATCTCCCTATTCCCTTTCTTATTCGGAAAAACTTATCCGCCACGCAATCGACAAACATTTGAACTGGATTTATTTTATTTATTCATTTCACATTTAAACTTCTCCGTCGTAAAACATTCAAAACCATTAATCGTGTTTCTATTGGCAGGTTTTTGAGTTCATTTAATTTTTTTTAAATCAATTTCTCAATTACCCTTTCATCGAAGAGCTTTCAAATAAAAATTAAACTGTCGTTTCATCGGGAAACATTACAATTCATTTCTTCATTAAACCTCTCGAGGATTAAACTATTTTAACAAAATTAAGCTGCTCGTCCATTGACGAGCATTTGCATTCGATCATTTTTCAATCCAAACCTCTTTATAGGCCTTCCGCCGAAGAGCATTACAAAGCCTGAACCGTCGCTCCACCGACAAGCTTTTCCGTCGAGGAGCATAAAAAAACTAAACCGCCCTTCTGTCGGCACTTAATTGAATTAGTTTTTCATTATCAATTTATTTTTATCAAAACTTCTCCATTGTTCTTCCGACGAGAATCATTAAAAAGATAACAAAATACCGCACTGCCGTAGGCTAATTTCATTTATTTTACTTCTACATCGCCCTCCCGTTAAGAAACTTCAAAACAGCCTTCCGTCAGCATATTTTTGTTTAATGTCATCTTCTCCATCGCCCTTCCGTCGAGCAGATTTCGAACATGCTCAGCCGCCCTTCCGTCGGCAAACATTTCAATTCGATTGAATTATTTTTCTTTTAATTTATTTTCCTTATCGCCCTTCCGTCGAGGAGAATACCAACCTGCTGAACCGCCCTTCCGTCCGCAAACATTTCTATTCGATTATTTCTTTTTTTGAAGTAGAATACTTCTAACGTTTCAATATGGGGTCCCGTTTCAAAAATTTCAGTTGAGAAATTTTCCCAGGTTTGAAATGCGAATATCTTCCGTTCTACTGATCGAAATCGCAATATTTTTGCACTACTTGATCGGAAATTCGTGCACGTATTTCGTATTAAATTTCGGAATTAGTGCGACTACTATAAATAAACCAAAACAAGGATTTTTAGAAAATCCTTCGGAAACAGCGATGAAGATGCGCAATTTGCAAGCACACCTCACGCAGAGCCGTCAAAAAGGAGTATGTAAGCGTTTCATTACATACGGAAATGTTATATATACAGGTCACGCGAGCTTGTTTTGTATCAGTGGGTGCTCGCTCGTCATGCAACATGCTCGTCCGGACGGTACAATGAGCGGTATCATGTTTGCGTTCCCGTACCAAGCGTCATCGCAAGGTTCTTCGTGATAAAATCCAGGGAATCACCAAATCCACCATTCGGCGTCTGGCTCGTCGTGGTGGTGTAAAATGCATCTCCGATTTAATCCACGAATGCTGATGGTGGGCAGGAAAATGTCATCCGAGATGCCGTGACCTACACTGAACACGCCAAGCGCAAAACCTCAATGAATGTCGTCTATACTCTAAAGCGGCAGGGACGCACTTTGTATGGATTTGGAAGTTGAAAAGGTAGAACTCACTTGTATCATTATAAAAAAGACCCTTTTCAGGGCCACCAAAATCATTTCAAAGAATAAGTTTGCATTTTCTATTTCATGGACTGTTTCTCCCTGGAGAGCAATTTGGGTTAAACCCTAAATTATGATTTATTTCAGTACGCAAATTGCAAATATGGTCAGAAACAAACTGGAGTGAAGTGGAAAACATTTTTACTAGGCGCATTCAAAAAAGGTTTCAATTCTCAAACATTTTACCAAGGTGCCGTATTACATTACTCTCTTTACCCTGAGTGTTAGATAATCTCCGTATTGGAAACACAATTTCAATTTTGTTCTTGGGAAGCAGTACGGCTTGGATATTTGGCAACACACCGCCCTGAGCAATTGTCACTCCGGAGAGCAGTTTGTTCAACTTTTCGTTGTTACGAATCGCCAGCTGCTGAAGACGTGGGCTAATTCGTCTTTTTGTTGTAACGGGCAGCATTTCCTTACAATTTCAACACTTTAACAGCAAGGTATTCCATACAGCTGCTACCCTCTCGTAGGTTGACGGGTTTGACGGTACTGCAAACATCTTCAAGCATATTTGAGCAGACAACTGCTTTGAGATGGTTATTGCATTACGCCTCGATAGTGGTGCCCCGAGGAGACCGAGAGGGCTTATGGGCCTTTTTTATGTTTTGTGTTATTTCATACTCTGCACCAGCCCAAACCAACAGTCAGCTAAGGGCCTGTGCGCACTGGCGTGGCCGATTGGCGGATCGCCGTGGATTGACTTTCTCTGTGGGCTGTGTTTGCAGACATTGTTCAACAGCTTAACGGCAGTCTTTGTGGGCATGGCTCGCAGTGGAAGTCATTGTGTGTCGATTTATCGGTCGACCTCGTCAACGTGTACAGGCGCATTGGGGTTGGACGGAGAGATGGTGGAATTCGCGGACGGGGGAGGCGGTTTTTTCTGCACCGTGTGTCGGGTCTTCATGGGAGTCGGTCAGCAGTACTGTAACAACATTCTACATGCGCTGATTGATTTTTGTGGGGATCTGGCATGCGGTTTGGAGGGGAGCTGCTTTTTTCGTTTGCGAGTTTTGCGCATTCTCTGTCCAACCTTAAAAAAATAAAAAATAAATAAAAATAACAGTATAACCCTATTAGTTGTGTTGTGTTGTAATAATTGTAGTTTTTGGTACTAGTGTACAGTTGTGTGCTAGTCGTGTGTCTATCTGTGTATGTGGGTCTTCTGAGTATTTGTGACATATGGACCAGGGAATGGATGCAGAACTGGCTTATATGATCCCTCTCCTAGGTGGTCGGGTTTCACGGTATTGCAAACATCTTCAAGCATATTTGAGCAGACACCTGCTTCAAGATGGTTATTGCATTACGCCTCGATAGTGGTGCATCGAGGAGACCGAGAGGGCTTATGGGCCTTTTTTATGTTTTTTGTTATGTCATACTCTGCACCAGCCCAAACTAACAGTCAGCTAAGAGCCTGTGCACACTGGCGTGGCCGATTGGCGGGTCGCCGTGGAGTGACTTTTTCTGTGGGCTGTGTTTGCAGAAATTGTTCAACAGCTTAACGGCTGTCTTTTTGAGCACGGCTCGCAGTGGGAGTCATTGTGTGTCGATTTATCGGTCGACCTCGTCAACGTGCACAGGCGTGTATGTGGGTCTTCTGAGTATTTGTGACATATGGACCAGGGAATGGATGCAGAACTGGCTTATATGATCCCTCTCCTAGGTGGTCGGGTTTCACGGTATTGCAAACATCTTCAAGCATATTTGAGCAGACACCTGCTTCAAGATGGTTATTGCATTACGCCTCGATAGTGGTGCATCGAGGAGACCGAGAGGGCTTATGGGCCTTTTTTATGTTTTTTGTTATGTCATACTCTGCACCAGCCCAAACTAACAGTCAGCTAAGAGCCTGTGCACACTGGCGTGGCCGATTGGCGGGTTGCCGTGGAGTGACTTTTTCTGTGGGCTGTGTTTGCAGACATTGTTCAACAGCTTAACGGCTGTCTTTTTGAGCACGGCTCGCAGTGGGAGTCATTGTGTGTCGATTTATTGGTCGACCTCGTCAACGTGCACAGGCGCATTAAAAAAATAACAGTTGAACCCTATTAGTTGTGTTGTGTTGTAATAATTGTAGTTTTTAGTACTATTGTAGGATTGTTGTGTGCTGGTCGTATGTCTATCTGTGTATGTGTTCGTCTGAGTGTTTGTGACATATGGGTCAGGGAATGGATGCAGAACTGGTTTATATGATAGAATAGTGGGTAATCCTTCTTTGGATCACTTTTTATTGGTGTTCAATTCGTGCATTCGATTCGACTCATTCGGATTGGATAAATGAAGGTACGATTAATTTACCGACGCACATCAATCATCCATTCCCGGTCAGCATAGCATGAGAAACTTTTAACGGAATGCAATTGTCGTTAATGGTAAATATATATCATTTTCTGGCATTTAGACGATTCCAAGTAGTTTTATTGCATGTTACATGTGTGTTGTTCAAATAATACTCAATAATAATACTAACTCTTCTCTATATTTCATTTTGTTTTATTTATTTTCGGTATCATGCGTCATATTCCTATGATGACCTCTCCGAGTTCATTCATCAAAAAAGGGTAACATTGCTGCCAACAATGACTATTCGCTACCATCACACGTCGCCAGGTTTTAGAAGAATTGAAATGTACTCTCATACTCAATTTAATCAGATAAGTAGGAACGACCATAAACTGCAAGTAGCATATTACACATTTCTTATTTTAACACATTAAATATTATTTGTATTAACTTATTATTTACAGGTAACACACATATCTGAACACACAACACTTCCCATACACACGTAAACATTCAAACTCGCAAATATACAAATGCTCGACAGGTGACTGGGCCAAGTGCATTCACTCGTAGGATCTATCATTTCGATGATCGCCTCGATTCTACCAAACCAGTGCACAATTAAGCTGATTTAAGCTAGTCTCGTCTGGTGAATGCATGTAACCTGGAAGCCCCAGACACGACAGGACGAGACGGACAGATGACGGACAGGACTTGACGGGGCCTAGGTCAGAGTTTTAGGCATTCTTCAATGCACGGCTAGCGAAATAAAAAAAAGAAAGGATCTGCTATGTGTGGTGGTTGGCTATTTAAGTATTGGTAGAGTTTGAAGTACTAATGTATGTCTTTCATGTGATGATCATAACTTCAGCTGTATCTATTACGTCTCTCATATATTGTCCTTTATTTCTTCTTTTTGAGCCCTATACTGCCATTCTACACCCGCCTTCAGCTGGGTCAGCAAAGATGGTGATAGTGAACGTCTTAACACTCACACATTCTCAAATGCGGTCTCAAGCGGGAACCTACAAAAATGCTCTCGCGCACGCGATTGCGAATCGATCACGTCCGGAAGTCTATTCTTAATCCTAGAAGCCTAGGTCCATGCCTTCAGCTGGACCAATTAAGAAAATACGCCCATACTTATTAGACAACACGTCTCATGGCGACATGACCGGGAACCCTATCGATATAATCGATCCCACTTTCTGCCAGAATTCTAACCGCGCACCGAAAATTTAATATCAGACTCACGGTTCGCGCGACCATTCAAGAATACACGTTACAAAATCACGTCAGCGCACAAACGTTAGAGCCCCTCGCGATTTTCCAAGCAACCTACGCCCACGAACTCGCAAACATGATTACACCCCGGTGATAAGGTGAAAATCTCAGCACTCATAAACTTAGCAACACGATCTCAAGCGTCAACCTACAAACTCCCGCGCTCGCGCCATCATGAATCGGGATCGTCCGGAAGACTCTATCCTCGGTACCAACAATCTAGGTCCTTGTTAATTAATAAAAATTAATAAAATTGAAAAATAACTCCCATATCCACTAGACAAAACGTTCCATGGCGACATGACCGGAAACTCTAGTGATATGGGGTAACTCTCTCCCTGTCAGAATGTGATCCGTACACCGAAAGCTATAGATCAGAATGACGGTCCGCGGATATATGAATGGCCGCAGGGTTTCAAAATCGAATTTATACACGCGAAGTCACATACACGCGAGCACACGCGACAAACACGTCAACATACGAACGCTTTAGCCCTATGCCCGCGATCGCGTAAACTTGATAACACTCCAGCAATTGTGTGAATATTTTAGTACTTACGAAGTTACAAACTCGGTCTCAAACCCGAACCCGCAAACGCGCGCGATCATGAATCGGTCACGTCCGGAAATCTTTAGCCTTCATTCTAGCAATTTAGGTCCATACATTCAGTTGGACCAATCCAAAAAATAAAGCTCATATCCACTAGACCACGCGTTCTACGGCGACATGAATGGGAATTCTAATGATATGAAAGAACCCACTTTCTTCTGGAATCTGAACCGTACACAAAAAATTAAGTATCAGATTCACGGTCCGCGCGCGATCATTCTAGAACACACGCGAATACGCGAAAGGCACACGGTTATGAAATAGAATTTATACACGCGAAGTTCATACACGTTAGCACACGCGACATACAAACGCGATCGAGCACGTTAACGTACAAATGTTCGAGCCCTTCGCGATGATACACGCGATCGCGAGTCCCTACGCCCGCACATGCCTGAACCGTACAATGAATATCACATTCAGAATCACGGCCCGCTACAATTGGCCTATTGCAGTGTTTTATTGGGCGACACTGTCTGTCTCGTCTGCAAATTGTAGTATGTGATTCTGACGGGGAGCCTTTCCGAGAACCTAGCTCTACAGCTCCAGTAGGACAACTCTCGAAAAAAAAGGTATTCCATTACAGCTACTAAGTAAACAGCACTCCGACGCGTTCAACACAATTTGCTTGTGTATCGACCAACGAAGGGGAGGAGCTATGAAGAACACATATTAAGGACAACACAAAAAAGGACGAGCTTACATTAAGCCGTATGAATAAAAACTAGTATTTGCTCAGCTTTTTAAGATTCGAGCAGCCGCGTTGAGCATTTGCTCAGGTTGGTATGAATAAAACTTTGCTTTGACAGTTGCTTTCTCAATTTGAGCGTTTGCTTTTCGAACATCTGGTTCCGTATGAATAAAGTGATAAATCTTGAGTAATTGCTCAGAGAATGCTAAGCAAAAGATTGGTTGTTCTGAGCATGCTCGGTAGCATGCTAGAATAAATATACATATTTTTTTTATTTGTTAAAGGTGAACGATTTAGTATTTTTATTCGTTTTTGGTGTTAACTCTTGAAAGATTTCTCATTTGGAAGATTTTGAAGTCAAAATAACTACATATTTTTCTGGTTCATATTTACGAATCTGGTTTTGCCTTGGCCCAAATACACCGGTATTATTCCGGATTGTGTATTTAAGTAAAACATTCTGTATAAAGCTAAGCTTAAATTATTCCACGACTTGTAAGGTTGGTTTAAACACATTCTGAAACAATTTGAGATCTGGCCAAATTTTCCGGTGGGTACGTGAACCGTTCTGAAGAGACATACAATGAATGCTCGTTAGGCATTGAAAATTGACCCTAGAACTAACAAAGTCAGTGCAAGCCGCAAATAACTTTATCTTAGAACCCAAACAAATCGTTTTGAAACCATGGGAACACTGGAACGGTTCTCCGGTGATTCCGGATTGTGACACCAAGAACTGAAATTTCTCAAAACGCGAACCATATCATGCAACAGATCAAACAACATCTACTGGGCTTCACGACTTGAAATCCTTTAATACTGGAAGCTGTTATTGAAGGTTTCGGAGCTACGTTGACTAAGAGAAACAATATAAAAGTTGAAAAACGGATAAGTATTCCAATGCGAATTAACTATAAATTTAGATTGGAAAGCTAGAGCTAGACAGGTTCATATGTGCATGGTCGAAGGAAATGTGAAGAATTTTCGGCCTTCTGCTTGTTGTCAGTGAGAGAGCAAAACCATTATTTTATTGGAGTTCCTGTTATGGAGTTATGGGTTAAAGAGTGCTATCACCCAGTAAATTCTTATATCTCCTATGATATCAGTATGATGCAAAACTTAATCAAAGTGTTTGGATTTGCAGGGTCTGGATGGTTGATGGTCAACCAAAGTTACTTTAAACAATTGGCCATCTATGATGGTTCTTGATGCATCTGGAGAACTTGCAACTTCTTAAGCTAATAAACCGATTGCTCAATGAATTATTTAACCGACATCACCAATTATTGAATTGCATACCAATCTGACTTGTAGTTTCAGAGTTACAGGATGTTTAGTACGATTACATAGCAATTTTCCTTTTGAACTGGTACCTTCATGACAACAGCTAAAAGCGTAATCAAATGCGCAATAAATTGATCGTATGTATGTATTTGATGACCAATCTTCGGGCCCGAGGAAGATTACTCAATGTCCCTGTTCGAGATGTACTGGTAAGCAACGATCTCCTCTACATGTCTCTCATATACACGTTCCTAAAAACCATCAATATCCAAATTTAACTGCCGCTATCATTTCTCTTATCATTCCAAGAAGTACCCTCTTTCGCCTACCGTACCCCAACGATGGTCTGATGCGACTCCAAGACGACACAAAACATCTCTGTCGAAGGACCCAGCAAACACGAGACCTACAGCACAACATCACACGCGCAACGGTGTGTTGCGGATCCGCATCTGATCCGTACTGCGAAATCGTCTGGAGGAACCCCTGCCGGCTCGAGGAAGACCGCTCGGTGTCTCAATACATGATGCATCCGTCCGAATCTGTAATCCTTACTGTTGATTCCCGATGCCGGAAACTGAAAGTTTATACCTACCCCCCACCCCTTCCCCTTGTCAGCTGTGTCCACCCTCTCTCCCATGTCTCTGATACACAGATGTAGGACTTCACACCCCCTTCTTCCACTAATTAAAAATAGCCCTTATTAATCCCCCTAATCTTAATAAAATTGAACCACTTCCTCTAGTTATTTCTAATTACTAAGCATGTAAAATGTTTCACTTAGTTAATAATTCCCTCCCCAAGGTTTAGGGGTTTGAGGGTATTGCAAACATCATCAAGCATCAATTGCTTTAAGATGGATATTGCATTACGCCTCGATAGTGGTGCATCGAGGAGACCGAGAGGGCGTATGCGCCTTTTTTATGTTATATGTTTCTTCATACTCTGCACCTGCGCATACCAACGCTAAACCACTGGTGTATGCGCGGTGTCGTGGCCGACTGGCGGATCGACGTAGATTGACTTTTGCTGTGTGCCATGTTTGCAAATATTGTTCTATTGGTGATATTCGTGGACGGGGCTCACGGAGAGAGTCATTGTGTGTCCATTTATCGGTCGGCTTCGTCATCATGCATATACTAATTAAATTAATTTAATAATTAAATTCATTTAATAAAGTAGAATAAGTAGAAACCTATTAGTTGTAGCTTTGTGATAATCGTAGTTTTTCGTACTAGTGTACAACTGTTATGTGCTAGTCGTATGTCTATCTATGTATGTATTCGTCTGAGTATTTGTGACAGTTGGGTCAGGGAATGGATGCAGAGCTGGCGTGTATGATAGAATAGTGGCTAATACTTCTGGTGAGCAATCTGAGCATTTGATTCTATTCATTCGGAAAAATCGGGTTGGATAAATTAGGGTAAAATAAATTTTCCGACGCACGTGAATCATCCATTCCCGGCCAGCATAGCATGATGAGAGTCTAACAGCATGCAATTGTCGTTGATGATAAATATACAACATTTGCTGCGTTAATGATAAATATACGAGTTTGATTACATGTTACATATGTTTTTTTATTCTACTTCTTTAGTCTGTTTTAATTTGTACATCTATTAGTTTGCTTTTCCATTATTTGTGTATACCGAAATAGTATTGTTCAATTTATACACTTCTAGTCAAGCTCTTTGCATCTTTTTTTTCTTTATTCGACATGTTATGATTCCTTTTATTAGTATATCTCTACTATACGCTATCTATACTCATATAGGTACAAACGCTCGTGGCATTCGCGATAACACAAACCTGGCCACAAACGCGACCATGCAGTTGCAATAATCCACATATACTTGCGCCCACGATTTCGCTTACATGAAAACACCCCGGTAGTTAAGTAAACGTGGCATCTTTAAACTTCCAAACGCGGTTTCAAACATTAACCCACCACTCGCGCGATCATGAAACGGTCACGTCCGAAAGTTTTACCAGTCTGGACTAATGCCTTCAGCTGAACCAATCAAAAAAGTGACGCTCATATTCACTAAATAACACGTTCCATGGTGACATGACCTGTAACTCAAGTTTCCCTATAGGGAACGGACTACCATCTGTACCATATACTAAAAATTTAGCATCAGATTCACGGTCCGCGTGCGATCAAACAAAAATACACACTACGTCATTATAAAATCGAAGTTATACACGCGAAGTCACATACACGTGACAAACACGTTAATATACAAATGCTTGAGCCCTTCGCGATCATCCCTGGCATCTACATCCGCGATCTAGTGAATGTCTCAGCTCCTATAAATTTTCAAACGCGGTCTCAAGCGTGAACCTAAAAACTCCCGCACTCGCACGATCATGAATCGGTCACTTCCAGATGCTTCCATCCTTGATATCAGCAGACTAGGTCCATGCCTTCAATTGAATCAATTAAAAAAAGATAGATCTCATATCCACTGGACACCTCGTTACATGGCGACATGACCGAGGACTCTAGTGATATGGGGTAACTTACTCCCTGTCAGAATGTGAATTGTACACCAAAAATTAACTATCAGAATGAAGGTCCGCATGACCATCCAAGAACGCACGTGTATATAGGAAATGCCACACGGTTACAAAATCTAGTCTTGTGCACGCGAAGTCACATGAACGCAAGCACACGTGACAAACACGTTAACGTACGAACGCTTAAGCCCTTCGCGATTAACAACGCACACCTACGTTCGCAATCGTACAAACTTAATAACACCCGGGTAATTAGGAGATCGTTTTAGCACTCACGAAGTTTCAAACGCTGTCTCAAACACGAACCTACAAACGTCCGTTTTCGCGCGCTCATGAATCGGTCACGTCCGGAAACCATTATTCTCTGTCCTCATAACTTAGGTCCATACATTCAGTAGGACCAAAAAAAAAATAAAGCACATATCCACTAGACAACACGTTCCATGGCGACATCACCGGGCACTCTAGTGATATGGAAGATCTCACACTCTTTTAGCATCTTAGCAGTACACCAAAAAATAAAGTTTTAGACTCACGGTCCGCGGGCGATTATCCAAGAACACACGCGAATATGCGAAAGGCACACGGTTATAAAATAGAATTTATACACGCGAAGTTACATACACGTTAACACACACGACATACAAACGCACACGCGATCGAACACGTTAACTACAAATGCTCGAGCTCTTCGTGATGATACACGCGATTGCGAGCCCCTACGCCCGCACATACCTGAACCGTACAATGAATATCACATTTAGAGTCACGGCCCACAACAATTGGCCTAATGCAGTGTTTTAGTAGGCGACATTGCCTGTCTTGTCTGCAAATTGTAGTATGTGATTCTGACGGGGAGCCCTTCCGAGAACCTAGCTCTACAGCTCCAGTAGGACAACACTCGAAAAAAAAATGTTCCACTTAGTTAATAATTAATTGTCCCAACAATCTCCCTTCTAAAAATCATAAAGTTCAGAGAAGTAAAGAACACACAAAATGACCTGTCCCCTACTATTACGAATATTATATTACCCCCTCTTGTATATGTATAAGTTAGCTGTAATTTTTTTTTAGTTTCATTATATAAAAACAAAATAATGTTGAAATGTGTAACCACCTAGTTTTAAGAAATTCAAAATGTAAAACAAAGAAAAAAATGGCACCTTTGAGCTAACGCAAACGTGCCTTACCAAATAAACCAATTGAATATTAAAAAAATTCAGTGTGCGACGACGTGATCGATCTTTTTGTAGTACGAGCTAATAGACATATTAATTAAACGAACAAATAAAAACCTGTTTTAATCCACCTAGAGGTGCAATTGTGCCTTTCTCATTTCTCCAAACTATGATTTAATAGCTGGTTCATACAATATAACATTATAGAAATGTCTTTCATTCTTATTACACTTGGTAAGTACATATAATAGCACCTTTTTGCATTCCCCGCGGTATCGGTTTGAATCGGAGTTTTCTATGTAATCGCACTCCACAACCCGTAACTCCGGAGCTGGAAGTCGGATGGAGATGGAATTTAATATCAGTTTCCGGGGACGAAACACCTAAGTTGATCAAATCGGTCTAGCCATTTTCGAGAAACCAATATAACCGTTATTCTGAATTTGTATGCTTCCGGATCCGTCGATGGTGGCCAGTGTGCAGAGACATTGCATGACTGTTGGTGACCTAGATCTACAAATTCAACAGTTGTGTTTACATTATGGAAAAAAATCACCTTTTTACATTCATCGCAGAATTCGTTAGAATCGGGATTTGCTGCGGGATCATACGTATCACCCTGTAATTCAGGAACCAGAACTCGGATCCACACAAAATTCAACAGCAGCTGATGGACCTTTCATTTAATATCAAGTTTGTCAAAATCGGTTCAGAAAATTCCGAGAAACCGATGTGGACAAATCAGCAAATTTTGTTTTGTAACCATACTCTTCAACTCGTAATCCGGAACAAGATGTCGGTTGAAAATGAAATTCAATGGCAACCTATGGGAATAGTATACCTTTCATTTGAATCTTACTTTGTAAAAATCGGTTCAGCCATCTCCGAGAAACCGATATGGACATTTTGTTAACAAATCCTCACATACACACACACACATACATACATATAAACATACACACATACATACACAGAGATATTTTGCGATCTCGGCGAACTGAGTTGAATGTTATATGAGACTCGGCCCTTCGGGCATCGGTTAGAAAGTCGGTTTTTGGAGCAATTGCATAACCTTTCTATATGAGAAAGGCAAAAGAATAATATTTAATTAGCTTAATCAGCATGAGTTCAATGTTATCTTGATTCTGTGATTATATTTTGAAATGTTGGTGGAATGGGTTTGAAAGTGGAGGGAATGGTGAGTTAGTAGAGTGGGAGTGGAGGATGAGTCAGAAATCCTTCATCTTATTTCGGTATACGGGGTGGATGAAGGAAATGCGGGCGTGATGGTGGTCTAAGGGGAGGGGAGTGATGAAGGAGGGAGGTATAAGGGCAAGGAGGGGGGGGGGGAGGTGCGGCGACGCAATACTCAACTGCATATTTTGCCTTCCATTTGAGACTTGGTTTGAGAAAATCGGTTCAGTCATCACCGAAGAACCGATGTGACATTAATTGGCATATTCGCCCGGAATTCCGGAATCGTCGATAGTGGACAATATATTCAAAGAATGTTTGATTGGCAATCAGTGATCTAGATCTGCAATTAGAAGTAATTTGGTGACCATTTCAATAAACCCACATAACGAACAATACAGAAGAGAATACGACCCAGAACAATCGGCAACGACCCAGGCGACGAATAAAGGATCACGATTGGAAACTTGGAACATGGAACTGCAGATCGCTCGGCTTCGCAGGATGTGACAGGATAATCTACGACGAGCTACACCCCCGCAACTTCGATATCGTGGCGCTGCAGGAACTTTGCTGGACGGGACAGAAGGTGTGGAAAAGCGGGCATCGAGCGGCTACCTTCTACCAGAGCTGTGGTACAACCAACGAGCTGGGAACGGGCTTCATAGTGCTGGGCAAGATGCGCCAACGTGTGATCGGGTGGCAGCCGATCAACGCAAGGATGTGCAAGTTGATGATCAAGGGCCGTTTCTTCAACTACAGCATCATCAACGTGCACTGCCCACACGAAGGGAGACCCGACGACGAGAAAGAAGCGTTCTACATGTAGCTGGATCAGACATACGACGGTTGCCCTCTGCGAGACGTGAAAATTGTCATCGGCGACATGAACGCACAGGTAGGAAGGGAGGCAATGTACAGACCGGTGATCGGGCCTAACAGCCTGCATTCCGTATCAAATGACAACGGCCAACGATGTGTGAACTTCGCAGCCTCCCGTGGAATGGTAATCCGAAGCACCTTCTTCCCTCGCAAAGATATCCACAAAGTCACCTGGAGATCACCGGACCAAGTAACAAAAAATCAAATCGACCACGTTCTAATCGACGGTAGATTCTTCTCGGACATCACAAACGTCCGCACTTATCGCAGTGCGAATATAGATTCGGACCACCACCTGGTTGCAGTATGCTTGCGCTCAAAACTTTCGACAGTGCATAGCTCTCGTCGAAGCCGAACGCCGCGGCTAAACATCGAGCGGCTACAAGATGGCAGAGTGGCTCAAGAATACGCGCAGCAGTTGGAAGTGGCACTGCCAACGGAAGAGCAGCTAGGCGCAGTTGCCCTTGAAGATGGCTGGAGAGATATCCGATCCGCCATAGGTAGCACCGCAGCCACTGCACTAGGTACGGTGGGCCCGGACCGAAGAAGCGACTGGTACGACGGCGAATGCGAGCAGTTAGTCGAAGAGAAGAATGCAGCATGGGCGAAAATGCTGCAACACCGCACGAGGGCGAATGAGGCGCGATATAAACAGGCACGGAACAGGCAGAACTCGGTTTTCCGGACCAAAAAGCGCCAGCAAGAAGACCGAGATCGCAAAGCGATGGAGCAGCTGTACCGCGCGAAAGACACACGGAAATTCTACGAGAAGTTGAACCGCTCGCGCAGGGGCCACGTACCACAGACCGACATGTGCAGAGATACAAACGGGAATCTTCTCACGGACCAGTGTGAGGTGATCCAGAGGTGGCGGCAGCACTACGAAAAACACCTGAACGGCGATGCAGCAGACGACGAGGATGGCACGGTAACGCACCTGGGAGCACGCGCGGAAGACATTACACTACCGGCTCCGGATCTCCAAGAAATCCAGGAGGAGATTAGCCGGCTCAAAAATAATAAAGCCGCTGGGGTTGACCAAATACCAAGCGAGCTACTAAAACACGGTGGCGAGCCACTGGCTAAAGCGCTGCACTGGGTGATTACCAAGATTTGGGAAGAGGAGATTTTACCGGAGGAGTGGATGGAAGGTGTCGTGTGTCCTATCTACAAAAAGGGCGACAAGCTGGATTGCTGTAATTACCGAGCAATCACCCTTCTGAACGCCGCCTACAAGGTTCTCTCCCAAATACTATGCCGTTGACTATCATCAATTGCAAGAGAGTTCGTGGGGCAGTACCAGGCGGGTTTCATGAGCGAACGATCTACCACGGACCAGGTGTTCGCTCTTCGTCAAGTACTGCAGAAATGCCACGAGTACAATGTGCCCACACATCATTTGTTCATCGACTTCAAAGCCGCATACGACACTATCGATCGAGATCAGCTATGGCAGATTATGCACGAGTACGGATTCCCGGACAAACTGACGCGATTAGTGAAGGCGACGATGGATCGGGTGATGTGCGTAGTACGTGTCTCAGGGACGCTCTCGAGTCCCTTCGAATCACGCAGAGGGTTACGGCAAGGTGATGGTCTCTCGTGTCTGTTAATCAACATCGCGCTGGAAGGTGTAATAAGAAGAGCAGGGATCGACACGAATGGTACGATTTTCACAAAGTCCGTTCAGCTACTTGGCTTCGCCGATGACGTTGATATTATTGCACGAAACTTTGAGAAGATGGAGGAAGCCTACATCAAACTGAAAAGAGAAGCCAAGCGCGTCGGACTTGCCATCAACACGTCGAAGGCAAAGTACATGATAGGAAGAGGTTCACGAGAAGAGAATGAGAACCGCCCGCTTCGAGTTTGCATCGGTGGCGACGAAATCGAGGTGGTTGAAGAGTTCGTGTACTTGGGCTCACTGGTGACCGCCAACAATGATACCAGCAGAGAGATTCGTAGACGCATCGTGGCAGGAAATCGTGCATACTTTGGCCTCCGCAAGACACTTCGGTCGAACAGAGTTCGCCGTCGTACGAAGTTGACCATCTACAAGACGCTGATTAAACCGGTAGTTCTCTACGGGCACGAGACCTGGACCATGCTCGTGGAGGACCAACTTGGTGTCTTCGAACGGAAAGTGCTGCGTACCATCTACGGTGGAGTGCAGATGGAAGACGGCACCGTCATACCGCGAAAATCAGACGACTACGGTGGGCCGGGCACGTAGCCAGAATGTCGGACAATAGCCCGGTGAAAACGGTTCTCAATTGCAATCCGACCGGTACAAGAAGACGTGGCGCACAGCGAGCACGATGGATCGACCAGGTGGAAGACGATTTGCGGACCCTTCGCAGACTGCGTGGCTGGCGACGCGCGGCCATGGACCGAGTGGAATGGAGGAATCTTTTGTATACGGCACAGGCCACTTCGGCCTTAATCTGCTAATAAATAAATAAAAAATTTCAATAGTTTTTAGCCTCTGAGGAATTACGATTGTACCGATTTATATGGGAAATTCCAGTGTATTCTTACTAACACCCCTGTAACTCCGGAAGCAAGAATCAGAACCGAATGAAATTCAGCAGCAGTCAATGGTATTACTGTATGTTTCATTTGAAATCAAGTTTGTAAATCGGTAGAGAATTCGTTGGGGAATGGGTGTGATATTAGCTTAGGAACTTGGCGAGTTCCCCGGGGGCGTCATGAACCGTCATAGGTGGCCAATGTGGTCAAAGCTGCTTTAATTGATCATTAGTGATCCAGACCCGCAAACTAGAGTAATGTTACATCAATTTTAATATGTTTTACATCATTTTAACATTATGGTGGTACCAGTTTATATGGGAATTTGCTGTGTGACCGCACTCTTCAACCCGTAACTCCGGAACCGGAAGTCGGATCAACTAAAAATTCAATAGCAGCTTATGGAAGCGTTATACCTTTCAGATGAAACTAAGTTTGCGAAAATCGGTTCAGCCATCTCTGAGAAAATTGTGTGAGTTTAAATGACACACACATACACACACATACATACACACACATACATTTGCCGATCTCGACGAACTGAATCGAATGGTGAATGACACCCGGCCCTCCGGGCCTCGGTTAAAAAGTCGATTTTTACAGTGATTGCATAGCCTTTCTTTATATGAGAAAGGCAAAAATGTTTGGATTTAAAAAAAAAAAATATATACTATCTTGTTTCATAGACCGTAGTCTGAATGTTTAATACTGGGAGCAATTTTGAACAGTGCACAGGTGAAGAAAATGTTCACGAGTCACCACTGCGAATAGAGATTTTCAGTCTAAAGTAAAGATATTCACAAAAACAATCTCAACATTTCTTAAGACTTTACCTTGCTTTTCTTAAAAATAAAATTGCAATATCTTTTCATTTCATCACTGGAACTATTTCACCAAAACGAAGGTCTGAAACACCTTAGAAGATATTATTGTCGTACACTTTACCGTTTTCGCGTGAATAATTCATCGCTGGTTTTTGGGCACCACTGTGGCAGAAACCACTGTGAAACGGTTGACCAAAAAGAAGTTCCATAAGCCTAACAATGAGTAATGTACCTTAAATAGTATTTTTCAAATGTACAACAAGCGGATTGCACAAAAAAATTTTTTTTTTGACTCGATTATCCGGAGTGAAATTGTTCTGAGTACTGCCGGTAATCGAGTCTGGCCTGTACCTGATCCGGCTGTATAAAACACAATGCGGTAGTACTATTACACAGATAACTCTTTGTATGTATCATTGACAAAATAATAGGTGCCAGCTCTGAGATCAGACGGCACATTACGTACAGCCTTGCACCAATAGCACCGACGATCCAGCGCAGCATAATTATACCGCTAGACTCCCAATTGCCCATTCACCATGTACAAAAATGTGGTATATTTGAATTTAAAATATGTATTATTGGATTAAATTATTCACTGTTTATTGCTTCAAACGACAATAACATTGGTCGAAAAATACTTGTTATTCATTGTTTTAATTTCAATAATTTTAAAAGCAGGGAACGACAATACTTGTTGACACAATGAATTTTGTTGAACTCGATAAATAATTATGTTTCCTCCCAATCACTATTTTTTTTATTAAATTTAATCAATAATTTGATTACATATGCAAATTATTTTTCTGCGTGTGGGATTGACACATTTCAATATCGGTGTCTTCATTGGGACGACATAGTTTAGTTGGTAAGACGGCCGCCTTGTACCCCGTCGATTTGAGTTCGATCCTAAAAATACGGTATATTAAAATATCTACAGTCAGAACAAAAAATGGTTAGTTTAAAAATTGTTAATTTTCTTATTACATTTATTTCAGCTGTCTACAAGTCGTCCATACATTCTAAATAGCCAAAAAACTACTTAAACAAAAACGTTTTAATGTGCCTTTTTATTTCAAAATGACAATTCATTAAAGCTAGCATTTAATAATATTGTTGGGTTTGACAACCTTGATGAAAACATCTATAAGTTATTGATATATCTCAGTAAAAATATTTTAGGCCCGTTTCCACATTAAATAGCGTTAAACTTGTTTTTTTTAATTGACTCACTCTAGGTGCAGAATTTCAAATGCACCAGTTTAGTTATCATTCCAACTATATGTACAATTAATATACTGCCGCTGGAAGCGAGTGATAGCTCGAAGACTCGCCGAAGTGGTTCAAGAAGCCCGTTGATGCACTTTTTGACAAAAATCGAGGGAACACCATCTGGACCCGGAAACAAGATGCTTTCAGTTTGGCATTTGCTGCAAGAATGGCAGCATTATCGACACAAATTCGGTTGATGGTTCGTCCTAGAGAAGGAGTTAAATTAGCGGCGGCAGCGACTTGTTGTGGTGGCAGGCGCTCGTTGGAAAAAACGCTTGAAAATTTGTCGGAGAACAGTTGGCAAATTTCCTTAGTGTCGGTGCCTAAAACTCCATTAACCGTTGTGTGTCCGACGCGGTACCCGGGTACCTTTTTAAGTTTCAATTAATTAAATTCCTATGTTTTATCTTTAGCTGGAAATTTAAACTTTGCGGCATCTTAGAACTTCACTAAGTCAAGCTTTTGGGCTAATAATATTGTTGATATAGTAAGGGTGGGAGTGAGGAGGGGCTCCTGAATTTTTTTACTACGTAACAGGCCGACGTGGGTACCCGGGTAACCACAAAACTAAAATGCCCATAACTAAGGTAACATCCAACCGATTTCGATAGTTTTGACTGTTTTGAATTCAGGAACTTATCCACTTTTGGACTTGGTAAAAATAAATCGGGTTACTTCATTCGGTTCCCGGGAATCCGGGTTTCTGGAAGCAGGTTCCAGTGCTGGGGTACTATTTGCGAACTTCAATGGAATACTAGCAATATGGGTATCAAAATTCTTCGAATTGCATCAGTAGGCTGTATCTTGTGGTTTTGGAACCATTTGGTGATTTGACCCCGGAACGGACATTCCGGAGCAGGTTCCCGCGGGGCCGTGAGTGGCCATTCCATTCCAATTTCATTTTTCAAATTGCCATAGGGTCCCGTAACAATAAATAACAGACTTCCGAGACAATTTGATGAGTTTTAATACTCATATTGCTAGGACATTATTAAAATTTACAAATCATTTCCTAGTACTGGAACATTACTCCGGAAAATCCGGATTACCAAAAACCGGATCCATTGTTCCGGTTGTGTTGTACAGAATCAAAAAGTGGACGAGTTCCTGAATCCAAAACATCTAAAAGTATCCAAATCGGTTAACGGAAGCCATAGTTATGAGCATTTCAATTTGTGGGTACCCGGGTACCCTCGTTGGCCTGTTAAAGGTGTTTTTGTTGTTGGACACATAACTGTTAAACGACATACAAGATGGCAAACCGGATTCTTTTCGCTGCTCGTTAACATACTTCCAAAACGACTTGGGCTTGGATTTCAGTTGACGCTCGACGTTTCGCTGGTGTCTAAAAAGGCGCGTTTGCTTTGCTGTTTGTATTCGTGGTTGAGTTGAAAGTAGTGATTTCGTAATGCAAGTGTCTTATGCTTCGAGAATTTTTTAAATGCAGCTCGTTTGGCACATTTTAAACGTCTAAGGACGGTTGATTGCCAGGGAGGGTGTTCATCGGTACTAATTATTCGTTTTGGCACATGGCGGTCGATAAAATAGTTAAGAATACTAGAAAACGTCATCGCTGCTTCGTTCGCGTCGTCATTGTTAATATTTTCGTCCCAGTTTATATCCAACAGCGTGCTAACGATGCTGTCGTAGTCAGCGTTTTTAAAATCGTAGACGATAGAGCTTTTATTTTTTGCTTTAACATTTTTTAGAATATCAAATAGTACATTTTTTGATACGCTTGCAAAAAAAGCATGATTTTTTATTGCAAAATCTTGAAACTGCAGCTTTTGTGCTTGAACGCCAATATTTTGATATCGTTTCCAGTGAACATGATATCTCGTGAACCAAATCACAGACCAATCTTCAATTTTGGAATGTTGTTCGTGATTATAATAGCAAGCTTACGACAAAATTTCAAAATTAATTGTGAATGTTTCCCTAAAAAATTTTAAGAATGCAACGTGTTTTAGCCACCGTAAAAATAAAGCTTTTCGCATAAATAAAAACCTATTTTAATCCACCTAGCGGTGCAATTGTGCCTTTCTCAATCATGAATCACTAGAATGTGTGCGTTGTTTATATTCATTAAAAACTTTTAAATGCATATATTACATTTTATTATTATACATCACATGACAACTATATACAGGAAAATAAATCATTATTCGAGTTCTAAAATTTTGAAAAAGAAAAAACAGTCACGGTAATATTGAACTGAAAAAGGTGCGAAATCGGCAAAGTCCCAAAAAGTCGATTTTTATAAAAAAAATTTTTCTAGATAACATAAAATCTCGACGTTTCATGCATTTTAAAGATGTGTAGCATCAAAAATACGAATTCGATTTCTGAAATTTCATGGGGTCCCCCCCCTTGAAAAAAAATTTGAGTTCCGGCTTATATGGGAATTTCATATGTGGCCGGACGATTTAGTCTATATTTCCGGACCCATATAAGCGATCCGTACGAAATTTTATAGACATCTGTGGGGATATTATAGCTATCATTTGGGACTAAGTTTGTGAAAATCGGCCCAACCATTTCCGGGAAACTGATGTGAATTCGTAAAATTTGAAAGAAGGCCGTTTTTCCCGGGCACTTCCGGAACCGTCTATGGTGGTCAATGTAGTCAACGAAAGTTTGGTTGGCCGTCGGTGACCTACAACAGCAAATTTAAGTTGTTTGAGAGACATTTTAGCGAAAGTATCGGTTTGAATCACAATTTGCTATGTGATCGCACGCCGCAACCTGTAACTCCGGAACCGGAAGTCGGATCGGAAATTAAATAGCCATTTGCGGGGACGCAATACCTTTCATTTGAGGCCAAGTTTAGTCGAATCGGTCTAGCCATCTCCGAGAAACCGATGTGAATGTTATTCTGAATTTAGATGCTTCCGCCGGGGCTTCCGGAACCGATGATGGTGGCCAATGTGGCCAAATAGACTTTGAATGGATGTTAGTGATCTAATACTACAAATCGAAGCAGTTGTGGTTATATTTTGGAAAAAAATTTCACCTTTATACATTCATTGCAGCATTTATTAAAATCGACATTTTCTGCGTGTTCGAACTCATCACCCTGTACTTCCGGAACCGGAAGTCGGATCCATTAGAAATTCAATAGCAGCCTATGGGAACATTGCACCTTTCATTTGAGAATAAGTTTGTCAAAATCAGTTCAGCCATCTCTGAGAAAAATGAGTGACATTTTTGGTCACATACACACACACATACGCACATACACACACATACATACATACATACAAACACAGACATTTGCCGAACTCGACGAACTGAATCGAATGGTATATGTCACTCGGCCCTCCGGGCCTCCGTTGAAAAGTCGGTTTTCAGAGCAATTGCAATACCTTTCTATTGAGAAAGGCAAAAATATTCTCATTATGATACCAATAATTTTAAAATAATTTTAAAATAGAGCAGTACATGACTTCAAATTTATTTGTGAATTGGAACTACTGATATGGTATGAATCGTAGCGGACTTTCTCAAAAAATCCGCATTCGAGATCATCGTTGTGGTACGAAGTAGAGTGAGCTGTACATCGAATATTCCATTCTGACATGTGTTTCAAAAAGTACCATCCAATATATAATTCAATAACAAAATAAAACTGTTTTGCAATCGAACCTTTACCAGAAATGTACCTGATAATGGAGGTTCAACATAAATGAATGTTTTTAAGCCGTTAGCCCCCCCTAATGGAAAAGGCTGCGCACGCCTATGGGAGGAGGTCTCAGTAATTTTCAAAAATTGAAAACTTTTTTGCGATATGTGGGTAATCCAGGATTTCAGGTGAGCAACCATGATTGCGTATTCTAATGACACGTTTAATTAATATTTGTATCAGGTTGGTGTTGGAGAGGATATCGGGATCCATCAAACGACAGTTTGCAAAATTATCTGGCACGTTTGTCAACAAATAATTGTTAAATCAAACTACTGGGTTCAATTTCCGTCGACCGAAGAACAGTTTCGTAAGGCCAAAAATGCCTGGAGCCGCAGGGGAAAAATTCCAAATGCAATTGGAGCCATCGATTGTACCCACGTGCACATCGTACGACCGCATAATCATCCCGATGAATTCATCAACAGAAAAGGATTCGCATCATTTAATGTCCAAGCAACCTGTGACGCTAATGATATTTTCACCAGTACCGAGTGTTCTTGGCCTGGTTCCGTTCACGATTCTAGGATCTGGAAGAATTCGGATATTCATAGAATTATGTTTGAGAATACTGCAGGAGCTCTTCTTCTGGGCGATGAAGGTTACGCTATTGCTCCGTGGATCATGACACCGTATAGAAATCTTGATACTCAAGTTAGAATGCACTATAATAAAAAAAAATTGCCGAGAACGCGTTGTTATCGAAAGGGTTTTCGGACAGGTTAAAAGACGGTTCCCATTTTTGAAAAACGCAGTGCGCATGGCTACGTATCGAGTGCCATCAATAGTTCTTGCATGCTTTGTGCTGCATAATGTTGCAAAACACCTCAAAGATGAAGATTTCTATAGCGATGAAGACAACAACGATGAAGCGAGTGTTATTGATATAAATGAAATTGGCGATGTAAAAATTCGTGGACGAAATAGACGTGATGCAATTGCTGTTTATCTAAGCCGTTCTGCTGCCGAAGAAGTGTAAAGCTATTGATTGATTGATTATATATACTAACATATATCAAGCTCAAACCCCTGTTGGCACTTTTACTAGAATTCCCTTATGAGGTCTCACTAGTTATTCACCTCTGATACCAGATCTCCCATCTCTCACATATCCGTGGCGTCAGCGGGTCTATGAACAACCTAAATGAAGATCGAATAACCCACCCTGCAGAGATTCATAGTCGTATGCTAACAGGGATGGAAATGTTCTTCATATTACGGTCTATCCAAAAGCGGGTTGTTGACGAAAAAACGATGAGCACAGCTTTCGGTTGCTAAGCGTTGCGTGTATTCAGTTCGTGATATATGAAGGTACTCCATGGCATCGTACTGCTTCCAAAATGGATTCGAAAGAACCGTTGTCAAAAGCACTTTCAATATCAAGAAAAACTCCTAAACTTAATTGCTTTTGCGGTTTTCAATGTTGTAGACAGCATTGTGCAAGAGGATGATAGTAAAGTTCCCCCGCTGATATGCATGTAGCGAGGGCTCGCCAAAGTTGACATCCCGATTTGAGAAGGAAGGTCAGAATGATCGGTCTCAAACTTTTTGCCTCCTCATAAGTGACGCGGCAACCTTTGGGAATGAATTTTACAGATATTTCCTGCCACACTAATGGAATGCATCTTGATGTAAGACTATGCATGAAATGATCATATCCTCTTTGCAGTAGCACTGGAATGATTCCATCTTTTCCCGGAGACTAATACGGAGCAAACCTTTCAATCGCCCATTTGATCGATTCGGTTGTCACCGTTCTACGAGCAAATGCCCAAGAATCAGAAATACTTGAAAAAAAAACTCAGGAGCAGTCGTCAGTAATGGCTCCGTACAGCCTGGTATGTATGTGTCAAAAAGACAATTGAGCACTACATCTTAATCAAACGAGTATTTACCATTAATCTACTATACTCGTCGAGACATGAGATATTTGTGCAGGGGCTTTTCCAACCACTTTGCTCAGAGGATCGAAGGGCATTTCTGTATGCTTTGCGAACCAACTTAAATGCTTCCGACCCATCCCTGCGTCTGCGATTGCAAGCTCTTCTACATAAATTTTAAAGTCGAACAAGATCGGTATTCCACCAAGGTGTTCTCTCTAGAAGCACGCATAACTCGAAGCGCACAAGCCTCTTAGTATGCTGCTTGGTATGAGTGAGTATGTTTTATATACGATGCGAGCCAGTTTGACAATTCATCTAACACTTCTTCTCTGCCAGCTCGTGCAAATGTTGTACGATTTCCTACATTAAGTATGTGTAGGAAAAAAACGTGGCAATTTCTGTATGGTAGTAGGAAAGCTAGCTGTGGGTCTAGTATTAGTGTTTTTCCCATACGAGGACAATCTGGGCGGCAAACTTTAGACTGTCTAATTTACTGAGCCCTTCAGTTCCCTTGTGCCATTTAGTACCACTTCCTCGTTGAGCTTCCGACTGGTTCGTGAAGTAGTCGGTCTAGTCCCCGACGATGAATCTAACCTACTTCTACGAAGTTCCCCTGTGAGAGAAGTTCGAAAGCGAGCAAACCAGCCTGGTGCCGAGGTCAGTTCGGCGATTCCGGTAGAGTAGGGCGTCCGGTTTGCTGGTGCCCCGACGCGACTGGTGGTGTCTCGTCGCGGTCTACGCAGTCTAGTTCCCGGCGGTGAATCTGACTACGCTGACGTAGAGTTCCCCAGCGAAAGATACCAATTCTTATTTGGTTTGAAAACCACAACTTCTCGAGCCCTTTGGCTCCGTGACCGGTGCCATTTAGCACCGCAACTCCTTTAAGTCCTTTTGTTCTCGTCTTGGGCCATTAAGCCCTACTTCCTTGATGAGCCATTCAGCTCCTCGACTTGTTCGCTAACTACTCGGTCTAGTCCCCGGCGATGGACCTGACCTACTCCGACAGAGTTCCCTGGCGAAAAAAGTTCTCCCAATACCGATTCTTCTTTGGGTTTTGCTATTTTCCTATCGAAACAACCGGTGGGTGCCGTGGGTGGCCTGGCGATTCCGGATGGAGCGTGACGTCCCGTTCGCTGGCGTTTCAACGACTCATACACGGCGACATCTGTCCTCGACTCCGAAACCGACTGCCACAACAGCAGTTGGGCTGCTGCACAATGGTTAAGATTTAGCTGTGTGACGTTCACGGCTTCTTCTTATTTGCCTCACCGAAGGGATACGAAGGTCCGCCCATAGCATGATTACAGGCTTGCTTCTTAGCGGTGCAGATAAGGCATTTATGTGTCTTAGTGCAGCCCCGCTCCTTATGCCCCTCCTCGCCGCAGCGACGACATAGTTTGCTCCTGTCTGTACCCTTACATTCGTACGACTTATGGCCGGACTCAAGACACCGATAGCACCTATCCACTGAAGGCGGCTTAGGTATGCTAACTGGGCATACAGACCAGCCGATCTTCAGTTTACCTATCACGGTAACCTTTTTTGCATCTGCCTTCAGTAGCCTGAGATAGGCTACTTGCGTGCCGGAGGGTCCCCCTCTCAAGCGCACAGATGCCCGCTCTATTGTTACGTCGCATTGTTCCTTGACGGCTGCGACGACATCGTCTGCGGTCGTGAACTCGTCCAGTTGTTTACACTGGAGAGTCATTTCCGCCCCTAAGGCCTCGCCTCTGTCCTTGGCCTTCTTGGCGGGCCGCGGTCCATCCGGTGTCGGTGTCGGCTTCTTCTGAGTGACCAGCGTCCAGGGGTTTACGCATCCCCTGTCCCGGTTGCGCCGAATTGCTGGTACCTTCTCTCTGTCCGGCGGGGTCATTTTCGCCCCAGTTTACCTCGACCGAACGGCGTTTGGCCTTGCCCTTCGAGGGGAACTCATCCGCCGCTTCGCTATGTCGGCCTTCTCTCTTCCCTTCCTCTTGGAGGTTACTGTCTGGGTTTCTCTGTCGGACTTTTCTCCCGACATTTATTTATTTATTTCCATTTTTCATCTGACCCATGTTGGTCTACATGAAATTTAATGTTGTTGTATGGGAAAAGCCCATTTCAAGGTTCACTTCAGAAGCAGACCTCGAATGCGCGTAAAAACCCATAATCTTTTCGCATGTTTTTCCTACAATAACAATGAACTGACACTACAAATTAACAAAATTACATACAAGGTATACAGCATTTCAATAACATTACAGAAATATTTTCACATAATCTTATAAGCTAAGTCAATCTCCTAAGTCTATTCTTGAAAACATCACTAGAAACATAAAAATCGAAATGGTCATACACACTATTGAAAACATTACACATCGCCCTTATGGGTTCGTTCTGACCGTACTCGGTGCGCTGAAAGTCTAGTCTTAAAAAGTTACGTGATCTAAGGTTTCTGGGGGGTACGTTAATGTTGATTTGTGAGAGAATATCTGGGGCATCCATTTGGCCAGTCAATATTTTCCCAACAAATATCGCTCTGGATGTATTTCGCCTTTTTGCCAGAGTTTCCATATCGAGCAGACGACAGCGATCAATGTATGGTGGTAGCTCTGTTGGGTTACGCCACGGCAAATTTCTAAGAGCAAAGCTGAGGAATCTTGCTTGTACTGCTTCAATTCTGTTAGTCCAAATGCTCGTATAAGGACACCAAATGGCTGCGGAAGCTTCCAGGACAGACCGAACAAGTGAAAAATACAATGCCCGCAGACAATATGGATCAGTAAACTCGTTGGCGATTCTTATTATGAAGCCAAGGTTTCTATTTCCCTGTGCTATAACGTGAGAGTAATGGTTTCTGAATGTCAGTTGCGAGTCCAGGAGTACACCAAGGTCTCTGATAACTGACACTCTCTCTAGCAATTGGCCGGCGATGTTGTAGCTCCAGAGAATTGGATTTTTTCTGCGCGTGAAAGATATTATAGAGCATTTGGACACACTGAGAGCCAACAAGTTACGATTACACCAGTTACAGAAAGCATCTAGATGTCGCTGAAGTTCGATGCAGTCCTCTATTGACCGCACAATGAGAAAGAGTTTGAGATCATCAGCATATATGAGTTTGCACCCTGGGGTATAACATAGCAGACGTCGTTGAAGAATAAAGAAAAAAGCAACGGTCCGAGATTGCTCCCTTGAGGTACACCCGACAAGTTGATGAAGCTATATGACACGTTACTTCCTAATTTCACGGACAGAGAGCGATCTACGAGATATGATTTAAGCCATCCTGTAAAATTTGATGGAGCACCCAGTCGCTCGATCTTTGCCAGAAGAAGAGAGTGGTCTACACGATCGAAGGCAGCTTTAAGATCAGTGTATATAGTGTCTACTTGTGATCCATCTTCGATGTTTTTAATACAGTACGATGTAAATTGGGCTAGATTGGTGGTTGTTGACCTGCCTGCAAAAAAACCATGTTGGTCCTTCGATATGTATGCTTTGGTCTCACGAAAGAGCATATTTCCTACTAGGATCTCAAACAACTTTGATCCAGCGCAGAGCGAGGTTATACCACGATAGTTCGCAACATTTTGCTTATCACCTTTTTTAAAAACGGGAAACATTACTGATTTTTTCCAACACACGGAAAACACTGATTGCGACAGTGATTGGTTGAAGATTAGTCGAAAAGGTGTACACAATGCGCTTGCGCATTTTTTCAGTATAATGGAAGGAATCCCATCTGGCCCCACCGATGTAGATGACTTTAACTTGCTTATGGCAGCCATAATGTCTTCGTCAGTAAATTGAATGTTTCCAAAATTGATGACATCGCGAGGGACATCTTGAAGGCCACAGTCCACCTGAGTTGAGCTAGCCGATTCATTTTTAAACACACTCGAGAAATGTTTTGCGAACAAATTACAGATACCGCTGGGAGTATTGGACGTTTCACCTGCGAGGAACATACTGGAAGGAAGCCCATTTTCTTTACGCTTCCCATTCACAAAAGACCAAAACTGTTTTGGGTTTCGTTTTAGGTTCGATTGGGTTTCTGCTACGTGTCTTGAGTAGAGGAAGCGGTTATATGTTTTGTAGCTGTTACTGGCTATAGTGAACTCCCTTTTTGTGATTGGGTTTCTTCGAATAGTGTAATGTCGAAGTGCAGCAGCTCGCAATCTTTTCAGTTTACGTAGCCGGTTGTTGGACCATGGTGGTTTTGTTCGGGGACGAGGTGCAGGCACATGTATACTGAAAAGTTGTTTTAACACCAGTGAGAGTTTTTCTACGGCAGCATCTACATCGATCGCGAAATTCAAGAAAGTCTCCCAGTCGATTGTTTGTAGTGAGTTATGAAGCCTAGAGAAGTCAGTCTTCGAAAAGTTGAATTCCCTGACATCCTGCATCTCGTCATAGAGAACTAGCTGCGGACAAATCTGCGTTATCAGAAGTGGAGGATGATGTGCGTCTACAGCAACTAAAGGCTCAAGTGCCTCTGATACGGTACAGTTCATTGAAGCTTCTTCATTTATAAACAGGAGGTCCAGGATTCGATTTCGCCTATTATTCACTGTAGACATTTGTCGCATGTTCAGTACAGACATTCCGTCCAGTAAGATAGTACTCGCCCTCGAAAAGGTTGATTCAGAAGGGTCTGGGAAAGCATACCCGGAAGGAGTGCTCTTCCAAAGAAGTCCAGGCTGGTTGTAATCACCAAATAGTAGATGTGCCGTGTTGGGTTCAATGGAAGTTGCAATGTCAAGTGTGGAGTCTATGTGCTTCTGAATAATTTCTACATCACGTGCGGAATCGGGGGGAATATATACAACACCGACACAGAGATTAGTATAGGGGCCACGGATATTTACCCAGAGTTGTTCGAGATTGTGAGTGTCATTTTTGTGTTTGGATGAGAGTCGGTTGGAAACTGCAATGAGCACCCCACCACCACGTTTCTTCCCTACACTATTAGGATCGCGATCGTTACGATATACAGAGTACCTTGAGCCAAATAATTGGAGCGAGTTGATTTGATCATTCAGCCACATTTCGGTCAGAACAATAACATCATGATCAACATCCGAAGCAGCGACGAACAGCTCATCAATTTTTGTGCGTAGCCCTCTCACGTTCTGATAGTACATTTTAAGATGTCCCTGCAAGTTTTGTCCTGACGGTTGAACGGTGGTAGATCGAGTGATTGTGGAAGCAAATGCCTGTAAATGGGGTGGGCTTTCAACGGGGGCAGCATCTGTATGTCCTACTTCGGAAGGACATATACATTCATTGTATTTACCTGAGGAAACGGATACAGGAATTCCATGTCCTTCGAGTTGGTCTGACTTGTTTAGAGCGTTGTTATCTGACCGGAAAAGGTTGATGTCGTGTCCTTCAAGTTCTGTGGTAGACGGGTGGGTGTCGGTGATAGAGTTGACCTGATTACGTATGTTGGCAGGCTGCAATGGTGGATCAAACTCAGGGTGCGCAGTATCTCGAGTAGCTTCGGAAGGACATATACCCTCTTTAGCTTTACCTGACCGGGAAAGGTCTCCGCCATAACATCCAAGTTCCATGGCAAACAGATGGGAGTCGGTGATGGAGTCAAGCTGATTTCGTTCGTTGGCAAGCTGCAATTGTAGACCAAATTCAGGGCGCGCAGTATCTCGAATAGCTTCATGCCACCCTCTTGGCGTAAGCCTGCTGTTCCCGTCTTGCGACACGAACAGCCTTCCGGAGCACCAGCAGGCTCTGTTTCAGCTCCTTGCTGATATTTTGCTTCGCGTTAGTGAACTCGATTATTGAATCGAGCTGCTCCACCACTTCACGCATCGCGGTTAGTGGCCCGTCCAGCGCGTTGGTAGGGCTATTTTCTACCACTGCTGGGGGGTCACTGGTACTGTCGGATGCAGCCCCCGTCGCTCCACTACTCTCCCCACTGGGGGGAGACCTCATCAAACCACCTTTAGCAAAGGGGTACGGCACCTCCGATTGTTTGTTTTTCATGTCGCTCATTGATCCCACGAGTCGCGCGAGAAAGAAAGGTTCGCCACGCTAGAGCTCCGCAGTAACGTGGTAAGGGACACTTACTGTGGGGGTTGCCCAGGTACCCCACAGGCTCCGTTAACGATCGAGCATCGTTTTCACCCCTCGATCACTCATCCCTCGGCACGGATCGCTTCACGCCTTGGACTTGGGGTTATGACCTTTTTTGCTTTACGTGGTGACCGCGGCCCAGATCATCACAACCATCCTCCTTTACCAGGGCTTTGGACCTGTAGCTCTGGTTCTCTATAGTTCCAAGTACGTAGGTTATTACAGACATGCTACTATTTAGACAAGGTGGTTGTTAAAAATCAACCGGTGTGGTGCACTTGATCGGATCGATTTCCAAATAAATTTTTTCCTTGCAAAAAAACATGTTGACCAAAAAATTGAATTTTGTTGTGCTCTTTTGACAAAAATTCATTGTAAAGAATCGGAATTTTCTTGATGAAAGAGGAACCGTTCAAGTACACAAGAATGTAAACACAAACAGTTAAAAAAAATATGGAAATCGGATGAATAGTTTTTGAGATATTACGTAACGGTACTTTTCAAAAAACTTTATTCCGAGATAATTGCGTTTAGAGTTTTGTGGTAAAGAGCCAGCGCTCTGTAAACGGTTGTAATTTAAAATCTGGTGTTCCGATCTGGATGAAATTTTGCATAGATATTTTCCAAAGTATCTGCTTTTAGAATATTCGATTTTTTGTATTTGAACTTTGTATATAACTCCTTAAGTAGCTTTCCAACATAGAAATTCCCTTTATGGAAATACGGCTGTTAAACCAATGCCATGGTAGCGTTTCCTTCCTGCACAAGGAGGTCTAGATTAATAGTGGCTGTTTGTCTTTGCTGTAGACTAATTTGTGCTACTCTAACCATACTCGATCACAGCGTTACACATTTCATCATCAACACTTGTTGTACAGCAACTAGAAGATACCAAATACGTTGACTTATAAGCTCCTATATCGAACCCCGAAATGGGTCTTAGGGACATGAGCACCATTAGAATCTTACGATTTGCGAAGAAACAAAATTACACTGTATGTCTGAGATTGGCATAACACAGCAAGGGTAAGACCCACGACACTCTGTGCGCGACTGCCATATTTTAGTCCTGGTCATTCTGGAGAGGAGGAAGCCAATGGATCAATTCTTGGTTGCGATACTACAACCCACCGAATAACAAACGACACCATGCTGGTTTTGTCCGGAGAAAGATAATAGACTTATCAACTTTCAAAAACCACTTTAGTAAAGAAAAGTGAAGTTGAGAGAGAGAGAGAGAGAGAGAGAGAGAGAGAGAGAGAGAGAGAGAGCGAGAGAGAGAGAGAGAGCTCATTCCTGGTGTAAATGAAAACACCAGTTAGTGCCCTACATGTACAAAAGGTTGAGGCAGCTACCGTGGATCTAATTTAGATGTCCAAGACAGTAAACACCAAGGTCAACACATTAGGAACGACGTCAGTAAGATCCTTATCATGATAGTCACAGCAAACCATTCGAGTAGATCGCGGCCATAACTCGGCGCTAATTGGCTCTCGAAAGCTAGTCCAGCTCGCTGGTTGAGTCACTACCGGCGGAACTAAAAGGGACATTAAATGGGCATCGGTATCGAATGAAATTCAGCCGCCTCACTACAATAATACAGAGAAAATAGCAGCACAACCATGTTGTAAAATAGAAATAGGAAGCGTAAAGACGGGAAGCAAATCCTGGGGGCGCACATCTACCTCTCCCCCGCTATGGATAGGCGAGGACTGGCAGAACAAGAGGTTTAGGTTTAAGCAGCAGACTTACTGTAGTAAGAATCCGACAGTAGCATGAGCCAGCAAGTTGTGAGCTCTTGTAAAGATTCCCCTTCGTCACACATATCTAAAATGGTTATGTATTGAATTCCATTTTCAAACGATTCTCTTGTTATTTTGAATATGTATATTTGTTTCCTTTACTTCATATCTAGACCAACATGTGAAAAGGACGTAAATGCAAACTTTGATCCAGCGCAGAGCGAGGTTATACCACGATAGTTCGCAACATTTTGCTTATCACCTTTTTTAAAAACGGGAAACATTACTGATTTTTTCCAACACACGGAAAACACTGATTGCGACAGTGATTGGTTGAAGATTAGTCGAAAAGGTGTACACAATGCGCTTGCGCATTTTTTCAGTATAATGGAAGGAATCCCATCTGGCCCCACCGATGTAGATGACTTTAACTTGCTTATGGCAGCCATAATGTCTTCGTCAGTAAATTGAATGTTTCCAAAATTGATGACATCGCGAGGGACATCTTGAAGGCCACAGTCCACCTGAGTTGAGCTAGCCGATTCATTTTTAAACACACTCGAGAAATGTTTTGCGAACAAATTACAGATACCGCTGGGAGTATTGGACGTTTCACCTGCGAGGAACATACTGGAAGGAAGCCCATTTTCTTTACGCTTCCCATTCACAAAAGACCAAAACTGTTTTGGGTTTCGTTTTAGGTTCGATTGGGTTTCTGCTACGTGTCTTGAGTAGAGGAAGCGGTTATATGTTTTGTAGCTGTTACTGGCTATAGTGAACTCCCTTTTTGTGATTGGGTTTCTTCGAATAGTGTAATGTCGAAGTGCAGCAGCTCGCAATCTTTTCAGTTTACGTAGCCGGTTGTTGGACCATGGTGGTTTTGTTCGGGGACGAGGTGCAGGCACATGTATACTGAAAAGTTGTTTTAACACCAGTGAGAGTTTTTCTACGGCAGCATCTACATCGATCGCGAAATTCAAGAAAGTCTCCCAGTCGATTGTTTGTAGTGAGTTATGAAGCCTAGAGAAGTCAGTCTTCGAAAAGTTGAATTCCCTGACATCCTGCATCTCGTCATAGAGAACTAGCTGCGGACAAATCTGCGTTATCAGAAGTGGAGGATGATGTGCGTCTACAGCAACTAAAGGCTCAAGTGCCTCTGATACGGTACAGTTCATTGAAGCTTCTTCATTTATAAACAGGAGGTCCAGGATTCGATTTCGCCTATTATTCACTGTAGACATTTGTCGCATGTTCAGTACAGACATTCCGTCCAGTAAGATAGTACTCGCCCTCGAAAAGGTTGATTCAGAAGGGTCTGGGAAAGCATACCCGGAAGGAGTGCTCTTCCAAAGAAGTCCAGGCTGGTTGTAATCACCAAATAGTAGATGTGCCGTGTTGGGTTCAATGGAAGTTGCAATGTCAAGTGTGGAGTCTATGTGCTTCTGAATAATTTCTACATCACGTGCGGAATCGGGGGGAATATATACAACACCGACACAGAGATTAGTATAGGGGCCACGGATATTTACCCAGAGTTGTTCGAGATTGTGAGTGTCATTTTTGTGTTTGGATGAGAGTCGGTTGGAAACTGCAATGAGCACCCCACCACCACGTTTCTTCCCTACACTATTAGGATCGCGATCGTTACGATATACAGAGTACCTTGAGCCAAATAATTGGAGCGAGTTGATTTGATCATTCAGCCACATTTCGGTCAGAACAATAACATCATGATCAACATCCGAAGCAGCGACGAACAGCTCATCAATTTTTGTGCGTAGCCCTCTCACGTTCTGATAGTACATTTTAAGATGTCCCTGCAAGTTTTGTCCTGACGGTTGAACGGTGGTAGATCGAGTGATTGTGGAAGCAAATGCCTGTAAATGGGGTGGGCTTTCAACGGGGGCAGCATCTGTATGTCCTACTTCGGAAGGACATATACATTCATTGTATTTACCTGAGGAAACGGATACAGGAATTCCATGTCCTTCGAGTTGGTCTGACTTGTTTAGAGCGTTGTTATCTGACCGGAAAAGGTTGATGTCGTGTCCTTCAAGTTCTGTGGTAGACGGGTGGGTGTCGGTGATAGAGTTGACCTGATTACGTATGTTGGCAGGCTGCAATGGTGGATCAAACTCAGGGTGCGCAGTATCTCGAGTAGCTTCGGAAGGACATATACCCTCTTTAGCTTTACCTGACCGGGAAAGGTCTCCGCCATAACATCCAAGTTCCATGGCAAACAGATGGGAGTCGGTGATGGAGTCAAGCTGATTTCGTTCGTTGGCAAGCTGCAATTGTAGACCAAATTCAGGGCGCGCAGTATCTCGAATAGCTTCATGCCACCCTCTTGGCGTAAGCCTGCTGTTCCCGTCTTGCGACACGAACAGCCTTCCGGAGCACCAGCAGGCTCTGTTTCAGCTCCTTGCTGATATTTTGCTTCGCGTTAGTGAACTCGATTATTGAATCGAGCTGCTCCACCACTTCACGCATCGCGGTTAGTGGCCCGTCCAGCGCGTTGGTAGGGCTATTTTCTACCACTGCTGGGGGGTCACTGGTACTGTCGGATGCAGCCCCCGTCGCTCCACTACTCTCCCCACTGGGGGGAGACCTCATCAAACCACCTTTAGCAAAGGGGTACGGCACCTCCGATTGTTTGTTTTTCATGTCGCTCATTGATCCCACGAGTCGCGCGAGAAAGAAAGGTTCGCCACGCTAGAGCTCCGCAGTAACGTGGTAAGGGACACTTACTGTGGGGGTTGCCCAGGTACCCCACAGGCTCCGTTAACGATCGAGCATCGTTTTCACCCCTCGATCACTCATCCCTCGGCACGGATCGCTTCACGCCTTGGACTTGGGGTTATGACCTTTTTTGCTTTACGTGGTGACCGCGGCCCAGATCATCACAACCATCCTCCTTTACCAGGGCTTTGGACCTGTAGCTCTGGTTCTCTATAGTTCCAAGTACGTAGGTTATTACAGACATGCTACTATTTAGACAAGGTGGTTGTTAAAAATCAACCGGTGTGGTGCACTTGATCGGATCGATTTCCAAATAAATTTTTTCCTTGCAAAAAAACATGTTGACCAAAAAATTGAATTTTGTTGTGCTCTTTTGACAAAAATTCATTGTAAAGAATCGGAATTTTCTTGATGAAAGAGGAACCGTTCAAGTACACAAGAATGTAAACACAAACAGTTAAAAAAAATATGGAAATCGGATGAATAGTTTTTGAGATATTACGTAACGGTACTTTTCAAAAAACTTTATTCCGAGATAATTGCGTTTAGAGTTTTGTGGTAAAGAGCCAGCGCTCTGTAAACGGTTGTAATTTAAAATCTGGTGTTCCGATCTGGATGAAATTTTGCATAGATATTTTCCAAAGTATCTGCTTTTAGAATATTCGATTTTTTGTATTTGAACTTTGTATATAACTCCTTAAGTAGCTTTCCAACATAGAAATTCCCTTTATGGAAATACGGCTGTTAAACCAATGCCATGGTAGCGTTTCCTTCCTGCACAAGGAGGTCTAGATTAATAGTGGCTGTTTGTCTTTGCTGTAGACTAATTTGTGCTACTCTAACCATACTCGATCACAGCGTTACACATTTCATCATCAACACTTGTTGTACAGCAACTAGAAGATACCAAATACGTTGACTTATAAGCTCCTATATCGAACCCCGAAATGGGTCTTAGGGACATGAGCACCATTAGAATCTTACGATTTGCGAAGAAACAAAATTACACTGTATGTCTGAGATTGGCATAACACAGCAAGGGTAAGACCCACGACACTCTGTGCGCGACTGCCATATTTTAGTCCTGGTCATTCTGGAGAGGAGGAAGCCAATGGATCAATTCTTGGTTGCGATACTACAACCCACCGAATAACAAACGACACCATGCTGGTTTTGTCCGGAGAAAGATAATAGACTTATCAACTTTCAAAAACCACTTTAGTAAAGAAAAGTGAAGTTGAGAGAGAGAGAGAGAGAGAGAGAGAGAGAGAGAGAGAGAGAGAGAGAGAGAGAGAGAGCGAGAGAGAGAGAGAGAGCTCATTCCTGGTGTAAATGAAAACACCAGTTAGTGCCCTACATGTACAAAAGGTTGAGGCAGCTACCGTGGATCTAATTTAGATGTCCAAGACAGTAAACACCAAGGTCAACACATTAGGAACGACGTCAGTAAGATCCTTATCATGATAGTCACAGCAAACCATTCGAGTAGATCGCGGCCATAACTCGGCGCTAATTGGCTCTCGAAAGCTAGTCCAGCTCGCTGGTTGAGTCACTACCGGCGGAACTAAAAGGGACATTAAATGGGCATCGGTATCGAATGAAATTCAGCCGCCTCACTACAATAATACAGAGAAAATAGCAGCACAACCATGTTGTAAAATAGAAATAGGAAGCGTAAAGACGGGAAGCAAATCCTGGGGGCGCACATCTACCTCTCCCCCGCTATGGATAGGCGAGGACTGGCAGAACAAGAGGTTTAGGTTTAAGCAGCAGACTTACTGTAGTAAGAATCCGACAGTAGCATGAGCCAGCAAGTTGTGAGCTCTTGTAAAGATTCCCCTTCGTCACACATATCTAAAATGGTTATGTATTGAATTCCATTTTCAAACGATTCTCTTGTTATTTTGAATATGTATATTTGTTTCCTTTACTTCATATCTAGACCAACATGTGAAAAGGACGTAAATGCAAATGAAAGTTTCTTTGTTTACTTTCCCTACCGTCAATTACTCGGCCGCTTTTACCTTTGCCGCTTAACTCTTAGCATAATATGCTAGGCGAAATCAGAGTCTTTCGTTATATACTGAAAAAATGTTGGGAGGTTCTATGATAAAGCCGTAATAATCGAAAGAGAAAGTAAACTTTCAGAGGCTCTCATTTGAACCTACGCCCTTTTCACGTGTTGGTCTAGATATGATGCACATCACTCTGAATAGCGGTCAATCATTCCTTCAGCTTTATCTTGCACAACCTCCAGCTTCTCATTTATGTGCTTCTGCTGGTCGAGCATTTCAAGCTGCCTCATCAAGACCATCCGCTGCAGTTGGATTGTCGAGAAACTTTCAAGCTCCGATCGAGGTTCTGATAGTTTGGATCCAGTCTAAAATATCGAAAACAGTTTAGATAGCGTTGATAAAACGAGAATACAATTTTTGTATATTACCGTTTTCTTCAAACGTCTACTCTTTGGTAGAGGAGGAGAAAACTTTTCATCTGTTGCAGCCACCAACGAGTTGGGAAGTAATGATGAGTTGTTCGGTTCTGCGGCAACCATGGCGGAGAATTGCGATGAGCCCTCGCCCGCTATATCGTTGCGTTCCTTCAGGCCCGTTTTATTAGCTCCAACCGATATCCCGTCTGCGAATTCACACTTTATTTATGTAAGAAACCTATGTAATATATTCTGCACTTACAGTTCACCTTTGATACTGCTGGGTTTTCTTCAGCTCCTAGGAGGTCATAAATTATTTTTTCTCCTGGATTCAGACAAATTTGTCGGTTTCCGGTAGCCTTTTTATCGGTTTTTGCTTTTATTCGGGCCTTCATGTTGTTTACTTTCTTCATAATTTGTTTTTCTGTGATTTCCATTCCAGTCTCCATTATGATTTCTTTTGCCGCATTTGATTTTTGTTTTCTTACTTGCGGGGTTTGACTTTTTTCCAAGAGAACGCTTCCGAACCGGCGCAAAGCTGAGGCAAAAAGAAAATCACTGATATGTTGAGATTTGTCTGAAACGTCCTTGTCGATTTCGTTCTCTTCATCATCCTGATCATTTTCCGGACAGGAAAATTTTATTTCCAGCGACTGGGGCTCTTCAAACGCTCGTTTTTCAGCCATTGCGCGTATTTTCACTGAACTGGAGACAACACAGTTTTGTTTTGCATGTAGAATGCAAGATGTGGAAAGAGAAGGTGGAAACATTTGTTGTTTTGAGACCATCCAATTGAAACGACGCTTGTAAGTACGTAGTAAAAATCTCTTAAAAATAACCAATCATATCTGTGATAGTAAAGGCACATACAAACAGATATAACACTATAGCGGATCTTACACTTTCAATACATTGACGGATTGATAGAATGCCTATAGATACAACAATCCTATTTGAATGCACATCGTCATCGTCAGCGGCTCATACACGTTTAATATTTTTGTTAATACTAGAGAGCATTGGGCTTCTCCCTTATTGAGTTCTTGTCGCCCGCTCTCACGAACACTTCTGCAGCTTCCTGGTTGAAAACAATCCCATTTGATTTTGCCGTCTTTGTTTATTATTTTCCACCAGCTAGTGATGTAGTGTTTGCGTCATGTTACGTGTACGTACATGAGCCGTAGAAAAGTCTATGCCCTGAAACAATTCTCGTCAAATATTTGATTAAGGGCGAAAAATTCACTTTAAGTGGAAATTCCTAACAAACAGTTACTCGCCAATCACAGATGTACAGTATTAAACAAAAGATAAAGTTTTATCTTTCATTCACTGCTATAAACTGTGAACGGCCAGTTTGGTCACAATTACCCTTCAAAAGGAATTTTGGCAGTTGGCTTTTACGCGCTAAGCATAGGGTAAGGTGGGGCAAATCCGACCTAGCAAATGGTTTTGGCTGTAAAATGCTCATTTTACATCGGACCAAGTCATTTTATTTACCAAATTAAAGGTTAGACTGCTGTGCAACTTTCTGTATATAGCATTTTATTTGGATCTTCGGAATATCTTGAGATAAAAGCGTTTTACAAAAATGCTCATTTTTGCTGTTTTCAAAAATGGTGGGGTAAACCCGACCCCCTATGTTTTTAATTGATTTAGTGCAGATATTACTCAAATTTTATGGTTTTTCAATGATAAATCAATGAATGTTGTGTTATTGAATTATAACATGAAGAAAATGGAGTTCAATATCAATCTTGGAATGCTAAAATCACGAGCAGTAGCACGTAATGATATTCCCATTTGCATCGGAGCAATTGCTTGACGAATATTATAATTATCACGTTTTTGTGTCTTTCGTTTGTAATTATGAACCATTTTGCATAAAAATAATAAATAATAGCAATAAAAATATATTTCAATTAGATAAATAAAAAATTTCTTAGCAAAAAAGCGGTCGGATTTGCCCCAATATTTAGAGGTCGGATTTGCCCCACCGCGTCATTTTTTATTACGATGCAATTAAAAAATATATGAAAAAGGTTGAACTAAATTCATCTATGCACTTTGTAGGACTTAAATAAAAGAATTTCAATCCACTTACATTTATTATGCAATCTCTTTAACAATCAGAAATATCCTGTAGTCAATGATGCACAAAAGTCAAATCAAAAGTTGTAAAAACACACTTTTTGTCATATGAGCATCTCAATGTAGACTAATAAAATGCTGTTATACCACCATTATGATTATTTTCGATGCTCTACACGACAACAGTGATATTAGTTCGCGTAGTGCTTCTGATTTTCGATAACAGAGGGGGGGTCGGGTTTACCCAACGGTCGGATTTGCCCCACCTTACCCTATGTTTGTCGAGAATTTTTCACTAGTGGTCGGTACCCCGCATATTTGCAAATGTTTCAGTGGCGCCATAATCGCATATGCGACGACAGTCCCAACTAAAATATACATTTGAAATGGTTGTTAACTCTGGGGAAGAATTGTTTTAAGTTGTCTGTTAGCCTGTGGTGAATGTGGCCTCATTTTATACGCGAGTGCATTTCTCATATTTTTCGAAAGAACAGAAACATGTGAAGGAGAAAACAAAAACACCTGATGCCTTACTTCATTCTGATTGGTTAGCGATGTAAATATTTTCGTTTTGCGAGCCCGCTCGCCATAGTGATTTACACCACGTACAAGCTTCGTTTTCATTGATTAGTTGTGCTGTTCTTATGCTCCGCGGATCCGGATGCCATGAATATTTTCACAAGAAAATAAAGTTAAAGCACTCTAAAATTAAACCACTTTTCTATTTTACCTCTTGACTCATAACAAAGTATGATATCACATGTTTTACATTTCTTACAAAAGAAATGTATAGGATTCGCTCAAACTTTGAAAACATTTTCTGAGGCCCGGAGGGCCGAGTCTCATATACCAATCGACTCAGCTCGACAAATTGAGAGAATGTCTGTATGTGTGTGTGTATGTGTATGTATGTATGTACAAAATGTCATGTAATTATCTCAGCAATGGCTGAACCGATCTTAATGAAATTAGTTTCAAATGATAGGCCTAACGTTGCCATTTGACACTATTATTTTTGATTTTCGATATGTTGTTTACTTTCTGAGATATGGGCGATTTTGTCAAAACACAGCAGGTTTTTCGCAAATAACTTTCAAAAAATACAATTTTGTCCCACAAACTGCACATAAATAGAAAGCTTGTAATACCTGTAAAATACCTTTCTAACAAGCTATAGATTGTCTAAATCCGTGCACGAGCGGCGGAGATATTGAACATTTTGTATTTTTAGTCCGCGCTTACCAATTTCCACTAACTAAAAATGAGATTGTTTCATACAGAGTATTGCTTTACTGGTGTTTTGGGGGCAAAACTAAACCGATTTTGAATATCGGGGTATGAAAACACATCTACGTGATTCAAAGAATTCGATGTTGAGAACATTTTGTGAATTACCTTTATAATAAATTAACTATTTCTCAAAAATCAATATATAAGTTCACTTCAAAGACAAAATAATGTGTTGATAAAGAAACAGTGAGTTCTAGTATTTATTCCTTGGATTAGGCATTGCGTTCAATCATGAGGTAAATGTTGGATTGTATATCAATACACAGATCAACAAGTAATTCACCTAGTAGTGAGATAAAAGATTTCTCATATAATTATACTTGTGGCGTCACCGAAAGCAACTGTATGTTTGAAGCCCAAAAATCTAGCGAAAATTTAACTCTTTTGCAAGATTTAGGTTATACTGGTTATGGCGCAAAAATTACTACTTACATTATTTATGATAAGAATGTAAGAAATCAATATATCATAATAATATACCTATAAAAATAATGTCACTGCATTAACCATCATTTGTCATTCCTCACACGCCCCCCCATCTCTCTCTCTCTCTCTCTCTCTCTCCCTCTCTCTCTCTCTCTCTCTCTCTCTCTCTCTCTCTCTCTCTCTCTTTTTCTCTCTGTCTCTCTTCTATCGCATCTATCTAGCTATTTCTGTATCCATTTCAAAGTTGTGTGATAAGATCTTCTGCCAATCTGAAGTATTTATTAATTGTAACTGCGAAGGTTTGAGAAAACAAAACTATTTTTTGTCTGCTGCTACATCAACTCACCTATAAATCAATTGTATTCAAAGCCTTTATCTACACTATAATTAAGGAAATTCATGGCTATATCAGAAACATATTTGGCTTAACTGGGTAATATGAAAGTTTGACGATGAAAATTTTCAAAAGAGACATTCCACGTGCGATATTTAAACTATTCGTATCTCTATTGAATTTTGAATGAAATATATGCTCAAAGACTGAAAGCTGAAGCCAGAAGAATTGGACCTGCCATCAACGTTTCGAAGACAAAATACATGAGAGGAAGAGGTTCTAAAGACGACAATGTGAACCTCCCACCCGAGTTCGGATTGACGGTGAGGAAATCGAGATGGTCGACGAATTCATGTATTTGGGTTCACTGGTAACCGACGACAATGATAACAGCAGAGAAATTCAGACGGATCTTGGCGGGAAATCGTGCCTACTTTGGACTCCGGAAGACGCTCCGGTCGAACAAAATTCGCCGGCGCACGAAGTTGATTATCTACAAGACGCTGATTAGATCGGTGGTCCTCTACGGCCACGAGACCTGGACTATGCTCGTGGAGGACCAACGCGCCCTTGGAGTTTTCGAACGAAAGGTGTTGCGTACCATCTATGGTGGCGTGCAGATGGAAGACGGAACGTGGCGCAGGCGAATGAACCATGAGTTGTATCAGCTGCACATTCGTTGTATTGGTACGAACTTTCATGAAAAATAACGGATCAAAGACCAAAAATATCCACAAATTAGATCCAGGAAAAGAAGTCTCCCAAAGTACCCACTCTCGATGGGGGATGCAACTACAATGTGTCTTCTAACTTATCGTCGTCCATATGTGGATATACTGAGTAGTTTGAAACATTTTTTTTTCACAGTATTGGTCTGTATAGGACTTATTTATCCATATTTCCTGCACGAGAATTCCGAACGAAACAATATGAAAGCTATAAGGATGAATGGAAAGAGACTGCATTGCAATCAACTGAATGCACGGCTTTTATGCTATCGACATAGCCTAGACATTTCACACTATTTACTTCAATGCAAATAAAAACTTTGAAATATCTACCTGTCTCATTCACGAATCGCATTCTCCCTGTCGTTCTCTGTTCAAGGGACTTGAAAGCACATGTGACCTTGTCGAACTTTACTGTATTCAATTGTGCGTTAAAATACTGGACCTGTAAATTCTATTCTGTACATAAATCTTTTTTCGGGAATATGTGACCAAAAAGAAAATTTCGAATTCCAAAGCAAATTGAACATTCCAGGTTCCTGATAACTAATTAAGGTACAACAATAAAGTAGAAACACCAAATAATCTTAAAACGACGCCGTCAAGTAAAGACGCATGTAAACAAAAAGAATAAAACCAAAAAAAAAGATGGAAGCCCTAGAAAGTCCATTGCATATTTATTAGCCTTTTCTCAGAAGATAGGATTTTCAAAACATTTCAAAACTTTCTGATGCAATGGTTCTCAAATTCGTACAATCCGGTTTATTCATTTTCTTTATTCAAAAATGTTTTTAACTTCAAATATATGACCGTTTCATTTTAATTAATTATTTCATTCCGCATCTTTTTATTCGTTTTGTTCATCTGCGTTCATTTTACTTATTTTATTCGTTTCATTCTTTGGATTCACTCTGATCAGTTTACTCTTTTTGTGCATTTTACTCATATCATTCATTTAACTTATTTTATTCATTGTTTTCATTGTATGCATTTTATTCATTTTTTCCAGTTTATTCATTTTGTTTAGTTTCTTCATTTTAATAATCTGACTACTTTTTCAGTTTTAATCAGAGGTTAAAATATTCGCTCATTCTCACGACAAGCAGTTTATCGTACAGCGTTTTTCATCCTTAGTAGGCACGAACCCAACTTTTCACATTTCAGGAAATTGCGAGAATTTGCTGACAATGCAGTATGGAAGCGTGATAATTTCGCAGCTTCGAACCTCGTGATAAATTAAGTTCAAGAAAAACCATTAATATATTACGTTATAGAATTTATTTATTCTAATGATCTGTATCTACTCATTTTTGTGAATTTTTGCGAAACCATTAGTTATTCGGCAGTTTTACATTAGGCGCGAAAATGTCATCTCATATTATACCGCGAAAAGATAAGATCCAATGCTGTCTTGTGGAGAAAAGTTGGAGAGCAAACAATGTTACATAGCATGTTTGCTTTTTTATTGCTGGTCGAAGTAGGTGAAATATCGCCTTATTCTGTTCACGAATGCGAAAATTGTAAACTCTGGTTTTAATCATTCCATCCAAATAATTTTTTTGATTCAATTTATTTCTTTATATTAGTTTATAACCTTTTACCATTGTTCAATTTTTCATTTTAATCAATGCATTTAATTCTGCTCATTTTCTTCTTTTAATCACTTCAGCTCATTTTGTTTATTTGATTCGTTTGTTTTATTTATGCATTTCATTTAGTTTTTACTTTATTCATTTTGTTCATCCATTCTTTTTATTCATTTGATCCATTTCATTAATTTGATTCATTGTATTCAATGGATGCATTAAATAAATTTGATTCATTTGATTCATGTGATTCATGTGATTCATTTGATTCATTTGATTCATTTGATTCATTTGATTCATTTGATTCATTTGATTCATTTGATTTATTTGATTTATTTGATTTATTTGATTCATGTGATTCATTTGATTCATTTGATTGATTTGATTCATTTGATTCATTTGATTCATTTGATTCATTTGATCCATATGATTCATTTGATTCATTTGATTCATTTAATTCATTTGATTCATTTGAGTCATTTTGATTCATTTGATTTATTTGATTCATTTGATTCATTTGATTCATTTAATTCATTTGATTCATTTGATTCATTTGATTCATTTGATTCATTTGATTCATTTGATTCATTTGATTCATTTGATTCATTTGATTCATTTGATTCATTTGATTCATTTGATTCATTTGATTCATTTGATTCATTTGATTCATTTGATTCATTTGATTCATTCGATTCATTTGATTCATTTGATTCATTTGATTCATTTGATTCATTTGATTCATTTGATTCATTTGATTCATTTGATTCATTTGATTCATTTGATTCATTTGATTCATTTGATTCATTTGATTCATTTGATTCATTTGATTCATTTGATTCATTTGTTTCAATTGATTCATTTGATTCATTTGATTCATTTGATTCATTTGCTTCATTTGATTTATTTGATTCATTTGATTCATTTGTTTCAATTGATTCATTTGATTCATTTGATTCATTTGATTCATTTGATTCATTTGATTCATTTAATTCATTTGATTCATTTGATTCATTTTATTCATATCTTTAATATTATGCATTTCATGTTCGGTCATTCGTTTTATTTCATTCAATTTGTTAGTATGAGTCAATTTATTCTATTAATCTTATAACTATTTCTAAATATAATCTTAATTTTTATTTAATAACCTAATCTAATAGACCTTTCTCGTCAAAATTTTTTATATGATAGGATGCTTCCTTTTTCATTCCCAATTCGTTACTGCCTATTGCCGCGATGATTTGGTACCTCTAACTATTGAAAAAATCAAAAATAGTGCAAGCTGCCCATTTAACCCCATATTCTGAATACCTATCTTGCCTTGCTTCCCCGTATTTTTACACCATTTGGATGAATTTCCTGTGGGGAATACTAAAAGGATGCCAGATCTGCATATATATTAGTAAATCTGCAGATTTTGCATTTTCACTGCAGATCTTTTGCAGATTACAAATATTTAGCAGAACAAAGCCGATGCCAGCCAATTTATACATCTGCTTTCAACATTTTTGATCATTTAAAATATATACATACTACATTTCTATGTCAAATTTATTGAAGATTTTTGTAGCAATCTGCAGACTTTTATATTTTTACTGCAGGCTATTGTTTAAATGGACCTGGCATCACTGATGCTGAAATGATTCATTCATATACCTGTCAAAAACATAGAGCATTGTATGAAAATGTATAACCTCACTTTTCTGACAGTTCAGTGTGCTTGTTTACCTAAGACTTGTATACATGGACTTTTAAAATTTACATTACTTGAATACTTTCGATGCTCTTTGTTCATACATTGACCAATCGGCGCTGGATGTAATACCCGGTGACATATGCTGAATCGCAAGATCAAGTATTGGGCTATTAAACGATTGCTTTCTGGATGATGGATAAGGATTTGTACACATTTGTTTGTTTGCTCGTGGGTTAAGTCCTAACAAGATGATCCGATTTATTACTCATTTTAGGTGGTGAAGTTTAGGGGAACTGGGGGTAAGACGGACATGTTAAGGTTATACTCAAATAAATCATAGTAAAAGCATGTTTTTGTCAACATGAAATACTCTATGTTGTAGCTCTATATGTTGGCTTTCGAGTGCCCAGAGAGATTATGTTACAAAAATCAACAAGTATCTTTTTTGAAAGAAATAGAAAACAAAGAAATATCTGCACTTTTTCCAGATTGCGGGTGAAACGGACATATGGTGGGGGTATGACGGACATGTCGCCGAAAGGATGATCACAATACAAAATATTAAAATTTACTGTTTCTAACGGATGTTTTGGATAGTTTGTGGTTCTTCTTAATATATATGTTCAATACGAGGTGAAAAATAACGTTTTGGGGTTCAATTTAAAGTTGAAGCAAATGATGTATTTTCTAATATCGTTTTTTCCGTTGTCATAAAGAGAGCTATACAATCAGTTCCAATGATCAGTCAAATCATTTATACAAAACTGGAAAGTTACATATTAAATACGCAATTTCTAACATCAGTTCCTCGATTACACACAGCCAGAATATGGGACCTGCACAAAGTCTTCTACCTTTTCCAGGTCCTAGGAATTTCGTATTCAGCCTAGGTCACATTAACGTACATCTTGCGGTCTACTACATGTGAGACTTCAGCTAACTGGATGGTTCTCCACGTTTGACTGCTAGAATTTCGTTTCTACACGCTAGACATTCATGGTGAATCAATAGAATTAATCAAGACTGGCCGTCTTGCCCCACCAGTACACATATTTTTTAAACTCTTGCACTTATTTATTCATATAAGAACTTACCTGTTATTTTCCACGAAGATGTCATTTAAGAGTTACATTATCGAAATAAAAGAAAAAATCCGCGAAAAAATTGATTTTTTGCTCGATAAACCTTAAAATCACAGACGTAAAAATTACATCCGCACGAAGGTGCACTACTGATTATCAATGTTTACTTAAATTTTTCGCTTTTAGCAATATTCAAGGCCTACTGAGTGCTTCATAAGTCAAGGATATCCATAAAGAGAGAGTACTCATATAATGCAATTCAACTTTATATGCTATATGTCTAAAATAACCATGTGTCCGTCTTACCCAACCTGTCCGTCTTACCCACAGTTCCCCTACCTGAACTGTATAGGTAACGAATTCGGTCGATGATAAGTTGTTGAAATGATTTTGTTCGTTCAATGCCCATATCGAAGAACGTTTCCATTGGTCAGAATGCCTGCCAGCGTATGATAGCTGCAAACATGAGGACAACAAGGTTATCGCTTTCGAATGGAATTATTTATTAATCGTGTTCAAGTTCCATTACAGCAAAAGTTTCGTCGATGATCACATTGTCGTTGATTTAGCCGGCAAATGCAAAACAGTGCTCGGCACTGACGATAAGGAGTTAGAAGGATTTGATAGGAGTGATAAGAATGCAGAGCATTATACATTCTGGAAGAATATCAGGGAGGAGAAATTATATGTAAATTTATACACGCAGAAAAATGAATTGTAGATATAACAATATTCTGGTTTAAACTCAACAATAATTATTATTATCTCAGGGCTAATAATATTCAATACTTGATTCAATCCGTAATATTGTTATTTCTACAATAAATTCTGGTTTTGACGTTTCTAGATTTCAATCACATCATCGGTTGAATCAACAATATTATTGTTGAAACGATAGCCAATATTATTGATCTAATATTGTGAACACGATTGGTCCAACAATATGATTCAGTTGAAAATACAACGAATAAAGAAGAAAATATGTACTGTTGATGTTTGTTAATAAAATAAAATTCAATAATTTTATTGCTTTATTTTTAAATTTACTGTAAATTTAAAAACTTTGTAGGATCATTTGCCAGTTATTAATTTTCTGCATTTTGAGGTTGTTCTGAAAGTGTCAAAGGTTAGGTTACTGCCAATGTTATTAATCATTTTAATATTGACACTTACCTCAGTGTTGCGTTTGGTTTAACTGGGCCGCGAAATTTGTTGAAATCGATATTCCAAAATTTGTACTTTTTGTTTTTATTAATAAATTGTAATTTTCATTAAGAAATGAAAAATACCACCGCAAACACGCACAAACATTTTCAATACACACTGATTTACTACTAGTCAAAACCAAAATTAAATAAAATTTGGTTGGAATGAACATAATATTGTTAGTTCAATAATAAAATATTGTATATTGAACAATCAAAGAGTTTCGAATCAAAAATAGACTGTCGATTGATATCAAAAATTAATTTTGTTGGTTTAATCATGTGAAATTTCGCTGCGTGTATTATATCCCGAGTTGCCATCATTTTGGCACCGCAATAAAGCTATCTTTCATCTGCTGTCTTGTTCAAATTGGTAGGAAATAACTAGGCATGCTTCGGAGATCTGTCTAAACACTCTCTACTTAGCGCAGGATACGCGAAACCGCTGCTAGCTTTCGAAAGAAAATTCCTAGCTGCTCTCTCAATTGAGGACTACAATTTCGGTCGGATAAATTATGCTATGAAAATTGTATTTTCTGAAATTTCATCTGACGAGATCAATTTATTGTGAGGAATTTCGCTGCGTTTCAATATTGCTTGCCTCTGTAGGTGATGATGTGTGTGGATTCACTTCGGCAGCCCGCTCTTATGTTTTGGCTAATTTTGCTATCTTATTCTGCTGAATAAATCATCTGCCCAAAAGCCTCTAGGTTATACTATGGTCACTTTAAAAACGCCCTGCTATTTAATCTTGTAGCTCTCGGCAAGTCAGTCCTGGCACTCTTCTCGACTATTCCTGGCACTATACCGCTGATGTCGCACTTATTACGGTATTCAAACTTGGCGAGAGCGGCAGTAGTTTCGTCGGAATTGTCCACTCGACACGCAGTAAGTGCAAGGACTCTACTACTTATGCCTGAGCCCCTCGTTGAAACCTTCGTCCTGCCGGAGTGTTAGCTTCGCCCGATACCGGAGCGTATTGCTGAACCGAAGCAGTCTGCTACTGGCGCTGCTTCCTTCGAATCGGAATCGCTGAATATTCCCGTTAGCCGAATGTCCAACGTGGCCGAAGGCAAACCGATTGCAGTAACACCACCAACCGTAGCTGACATTTTAGTCTTTAATCCAAGTCCCTGCCATAATTTAAAAAAAAATAATGCTGTTTTATTTAGTTTAATTGTGCATATTGTTTCAGACACTCCCTTAATTCATTGAGTACGTATTTCACTGCCTTTATAATCCTTTTGGAATCAGTTACAATAATCCTTTATAATCATTTTATAATAAGTGTATTGCTAGTTAGGACTTTTATATCAGCCGGGCCCTTTTATAATTTGTTATAAAATCATTATCAAAATTCTTCATAATCCATTGTTGCGTTATGTTTATGTACATGGCCAGATAGATAGTTTTTAACTGGGACGGGGTGTGTGGATACGAAAAACCTAATGTCAATTGCAGCCAGGGGGAGCTGTCAAATGCAGCCAAAGGGAACCGTCAAATGCTGTCAGAGGGAACTGTCAAATGTAGCCAGTCCATTTAAAATATGTGAGTAAGAAAGAGTGGCTATGCAAGACAAGAGATAAAATGAACAGAAAAAAAGAAACAGAAAACATCTATCCACAGGTTCTGTCCCAGGATTTTAATAGAGAACATGAAAATTCGATTTATTTGCATTTGGCAGTAGGCCTTTTTCAAATGTTTGGCTAGAAATTCCTTACTTCTTCAATGAATCATGTACAAGAAAAGTAAAAATGTTAAATTTAACGGAACAATGTATGATGCCGACATCAAATAAAAAATTACAGCTGAGCGAGCTTGTTTGGAAAGTGTTAATATTTGGCAGCGAACCAAACCAAGTTTCTCATACTGTGATCGAATCAACAAAACTTCCAAGACCATGTAAACAATCTCTCTGAACTGTCAAAAAAGTGAGGTTAAACATTATCATGCAATGTTCTCCACCGAGAGGTTCACTTTAGTTTGTTTACATAACCAATGAACTTTGTACCGCGACTCACCACTTCATTTGCCGCGTTGCCAGGAACTCAAGCAAAAATATTCAAAACAGTGTTGCCCAAACACACCATTCTTGCAAAGGTGAAAAAAATACTCAACATTCTTGCATTTTTCAAATTTAAAAAAATCATTAAAAAATCACGATAGCTCCAAATAGTCTCATTTCAACGGCAATATTCTTAAAAATGTGTAGTCTTTTGAATAAAAATAAGAAAAAAGGGGGTTAGGTCGGACGAGAAAGGTCTATTGGATTCGTGTATATTATAATTTTGATTTACATTAATTTTTCTACTCATTTTATGAATTTAAAAAAACTATTATTTCATTTTTTGCTTTACTTTTTTATTTTGGTCGTTTTGTTGATTTCTATAATTTATTCAGTTTATTCGAGATTGTATTCGTGCAAGACTAGAAACTGTTTTCATCCCACTTCTAGTTGGGTGCTTACTTCTCGTGAGTTCTGCATACTAATCCAATAGAGATATGTGTAAGAAATGTCTCATCTCACTGCTAGGTGGATTAAATCGGTTTTTTCTATTCTCATTAATATCTCTGTTCACTTGAAAAAATACAGCAGTACTCACAAGTATGCATTTACATACGGTTCCGGAATGAGTTTATCTGGGATGTATTCTACCTAGATAGTCACCGGTATGTATCGATCTGTATAAACCATTTTTATTCTATCGTGAACACCGGGCTAGTCACTATTTAACTGCTGTTGAAAGATTCACGAAGTTGTTGATGGTTGTTAGTGATTAGTTTGATAGAGTTTGGGTCAAATATCTAAGAAAAAGTGTTTTATTAATGATTTTCATATCCATTAAAACGTACGTTACCTTTTTTCTTCACGAAATAATGAAAACAATTTTTTTGATTCCACTTATAAATTTTTTTTACTACCTGAAAATTATCATGTTGACAAATAATTGACGGAGCAAAAGCTATGTTCGAATTTCGAACTTGCTACAGTCCAAGCTGTGTAAAGTTAAGTTTTATTCATACCAAGTTGAGCAAATGCTACGAGAGTTTGCTTTGCTCAGAATCGAGCTGAGCAAACTTGTCTTGAGCAAAAGGTCATTTTTATTTATACGGCTTATTGTGCTGTAGTCAGGTATAAAAACTTAGTATGCTGCTGCTCAATATCAGTTTGTTTGTATCGTCGTACCATATACGTCGATCCAAATGTTTCCGAACATTGTTAAAGGATACAAGAAGAAGCGGCCGTCCGTTTGTAGCTGTCAGAAAAGTTCACCAAGCACGCCGTCTCAGATGGCACAATACACTAGCTCCAACTAAATTCCGAATACTGCCCAAACAAAAGGCCCTTTTCAGGGCCATCATTTATCAATAAAGAATCGAATTGAAGTTTTGTTATTACAAGCATCAGAAAGTGGATTGCCATGAGCGTTGGATAGTAAGTGAGCCCCTTGTGAACAATATCGTCGGTATGTCGTAGAATGGCACGAAATCAAAAGGTATCATTTGTGTGATTTGTTGACAGTTTCCTGTAATGATTCAATTTACAATATCATTCATTAAATGCTCTTTTTAGTATTACCATATAGATAAATATGTTCGAATATTTTAGATTTCGATGTAAGTGTATTGATATTTCGGTATTTCCATTAGAAATAACGAAATAATTGCTTTAAATACAACCTATCAGAAGATAGTCAAAATTGTAGCATTTGTATAACCAGTCTAAAGTGCATTCTATTTCACTCCGGTTATGTCTCTGACATTACCCACCCATCTTTTTTTAATTTATTCTCTCCATCGTCCTTCCGTCGAGGAGAAGTCAAACAGCTAAACCGCCCTTCCGTCGGCAAGCATTTCAATTCTTTTTTCATCTTCTCCCTCGCCCTTCCGTCGAGGAGAAGTTATTGTGATATATTGGCACTTGTAAACTACCATAAACACTGCACTTATTTTCGGATATATTGGGTTTGCTTACCTAATGGGAGCGTGAGCTGCGCCATTATCGTGAATTCCGAGCGTTCTCCACTAGCGTCTATTCGCGGCAAATATCGTCGAGTGAAACCCAAACGACGCTGAGATTCTTCCGCACGTCGATATGTACATCTCGTACATTTTCACACTGTGAGTAGGGGTTTGCCCACTACTCGGGTTCTTATTTGCCCGGCGTTCATTCTTTTCAGGGCGGCCTAGGTGCCTCTACAGAATTTCGGATTTTCGTAACAACAAAAAAAGGGTAAACAAAACAAAATAAAATACTAAATTTACCGACTTTATTGTCCTCAAAATCTCCACTTCACTGCTGCTGCTGGTGGCTCATTGCTGCGGGCGGAAAGGCGGGCGGTTTCCTCCGACCGGCCGGGACAACAACGGCCGCGTTCTCCTTTGGTCGTTGGCTGCTCCGGCAGCGGTCCTTGGCGTTTAGCTAGGGAGGTGAGCTTGGCTCCTTTGTTGGAACCTCCCTAGCGACGTTGGCGACGAATCGCCGGATCGTCTACTCGCCGTAAACGATCCCGGAAGTTACCGCAGTAAACTTCCCAGGGGGAACCTTTGTCCGCCCTGCTTCGTTCTCCTTGGCTATTAGCTATAGAGGAGAGCTAGGCTCGTTCGACTTATCCTCTATAGCGAGAACGGTTGATGTTCGGTTGCTTGTTAATTAGCCGGGGTAGCGAAAGAACTCCTTTGTAATTAGCTAACCCCTTTTGGCGAACCGACACCTCACTATGCACTGTGCCCGAACCACAAACCGGCACTTTTCGACGGAGATTTTACTGTCACACGCGCGCACTAAACTCCACAGTTACGGTGGCGCAAAACTGTCCCGAAAGAAAAATACTCTGGACGTCTGTTCTTGTTCGTGGTCCGTCACTTTCTCTCTCGATGGCCGCCTTCCGCACTCGACTATCACAAACCGCCAACCGCCTTGTCGCACAGCTGTCAAAGATGAGCAGCATAACCAGTGCACACGAATTTTTGCAAGAGGAGAGCGGTAGCCTACCTAAGCCCTATGTTACTAATTCACAAACATAAAACAAAAATTATCTAACCTATCTGTACGAATAAAATCGTTCACAAACGCGAAAATGAACAAAAATTTACAACTAAATGTGAACGGTACCGAACAGCGGTGAGCATAATTTTACGTAAACAATTCACTCTACGGAGTGTATACGCAAAAAAGGGTATATTTCCACCCAGTGCTAAATTGTTACCTTGACGGGTTACAATCTCGCTCACACCGGGTGGAAAAAAATTGGCAACAATTTTTTTCTAAACTAACACCTAACACCGATACAATAATAATGAACGAAATGGATAAATAAATAAATAAACAAATAAAAACTAACTACACCTAATCATTTCTTCCGCAATTTATAAATTTTCATCTCAAGAACTAATCGACCGGATGTCCTAACCGGTGAACTGTTTGTCTGTGTTGGGTCTGATAATACTGACAGCATACGCGAAGCGAGAGGTTGTCAGCCACTATCATTATTCGGTTATGAGTTGAACCCTAAATCCAATCCGAATACAAGATCGGTAACAACTCGAAAATCCCAAAATTCTGCAAGTGGCATTGACAATTTTCAATGTTTCAACTTGCAGGGGAAAGGTTGTCGGCATTACATTGTTCGTTTTTTTCATCGACTGTCCAGAATGTCTTTCGTGTCCTAACGGTACCAGTACTACAAGCTTGTGCTGGGGTTTCAATCCAAATACATTCATACAATTATCCCATTCATTCATCCTCAATCACTGGCCTACTCGATCATTCACATTCCGATAAGCGCTTCGAATTGACCCCAAAACAATTTCATCTTATCATTCACACATGCATTCATTCCTTCAATATGATTCTGCACTCATACATTCACACATACCATACCGCTTAACACGTGATCGTTTCTCCTACTCACAGACATTCCGGACAAAAAATTTTGTATATTCGTCCCTTTTCGCCTCAAAACGCTTTGCACATTGGAAAAGAAACGTTTGAGAAGGACCAAAGAATGTCTTTCGCATAATTTAAAAATATCGAAATGATTCCCGCTGGAATCAAACGAACCATCCCAGGTTTAACCACAAACCCAAAATTTTGCGAAATAAAACTTTATTATTTGATTCGAAATCGAAGACGCGGTATCGTTTTACCCCATTCGCTCTTCCACTCACACTACTCTGATCCAAATCGGGCTACACCTGCATGATGCAGAGCATTGATGCGAACATCGGGGAAACTGTCAAAATTGATGATGATATCATCCATCTGAATGGATCAATGAATCATCCTCAAAATATAAATAAAAACAAAACAGTTCGCGAAATCATAATCATAATCATAATCATCATAATCATAATCATAATCATAATCACAATCATATTCATAATCATAATCCTAATCCTAATCCTAATCCTAATCCTAATCCTAATCCTAATCATAATCATAATCATAATCATAATAGTAATCGTAATCGTAATCGTAATCGTAATCGTAATCGTAATCGTAATCGTAATCGTAATCGTAATCGTAATCGTAATCGTAATCGTAATCGTAATCGTAATCGTAATCGTAATCGTAATCGTAATCGTAATCGTAATCGTAATCGTAATCGTAATCGTAATCGTAATCGTAATCGTAATCGTAATCGTAATCGTAATCGTAATCGTAATCGTAATCGTAATCGTAATCGTAATCGTAATCGTAATCGTAATCGTAATCGTAATCGTAATCGTAATCGTAATCGTAATCGTAATCGTAATCGTAATCGTAATCGTAATCGTAATCGTAATCGTAATCGTAATCGTAATCGTAATCGTAATCGTAATCGTAATCGTAATCGTAATCGTAATCGTAATCGTAATCGTAATCGTAATCGTAATCGTAATCGTAATCGTAATCGTAATCGTAATCGTAATCGTAATCATAATCGTAATCAGAATCGTAATCGTAATCGTAATCGTAATCGCAATCGCAATCGCAATCGCAATCGCAATCGCAATCGCAATCGCAATCGCAATCGTAATCGTAATCGCAATCGCAATCGCAATCGCAATCGTAATCGTAATCGTAATCATAATCGTAATCGTAATCGTAATCGTAACCGTAACCGTAATCGTAATCGTAATCGAAATCATAATCCTAATCATAATCATAATCATAATCCTAATCCTAATCCTAATCATAATCCTAATCCTAATCATAATCCTAATCATAATCCTAATCATAATCCTAATCATAATCCTAATCATAATTCTAATCATAATCCTACTCATAATCCTAATCATAATCATAATCCTAATCATAATCCTAATCATAATCCTAATCATAATCATAATCATAATCATAATCATAATCATAATCATAATCATAATCATAATCATAATCATAATCATAATTATAATTATAATTATAATTATAATTATAATTATAATCACAATCACAATCACAATCACAATCATAATCACAATCACAATCACAATCACAATCACAATCACAATCACAATCACAATCACAATCACAATCACAATCACAATCACAATCACAATCACAATCACAATCACAATCACAATCACAATCACAATCACAATCACAATCACAATCACAATCACAATCACAATCACAATCACAATCACAATCACAATCACAATCACAATCACAATCACAATCACAATCACAATCACAATCACAATCACAATCACAATCACAATCACAATCACAATCACAATCACAATCACAATCACAATCACAATCACAATCACAATCACAATCACAATCACAATCACAATCACAATCACAATCACAATCACAATCACAATCACAATCACAATCACAATCACAATCACAATCACAATCACAATCACAATCACAATCACAATCACAATCACAATCACAATCACAATCACAATCACAATCACAATCACAATCACAATCACAATCACAATCACAATCACAATCACAATCACAATCACAATCACAATCACAATCACAATCACAATCACAATCACAATCACAATCACAATCACAATCACAATCACAATCACAATCACAATCACAATCACAATCACAATCACAATCACAATCACAATCACAATCACAATCACAATCACAATCACAATCACAATCACAATCACAATCACAATCACAATCACAATCACAATCACAATCACAATCACAATCACAATCACAATCACAATCACAATCACAATCACAATCACAATCACAATCACAATCACAATCACAATCACAATCACAATCACAATCACAATCACAATCACAATCACAATCACAATCACAATCACAATCACAATCACAATCACAATCACAATCACAATCACAATCACAATCACAATCACAATCACAATCACAATCACAATCACAATCACAATCACAATCACAATCACAATCACAATCACAATCACAATCACAATCACAATCACAATCACAATCACAATCACAATCACAATCACAATCACAATCACAATCACAATCACAATCACAATCACAATCACAATCACAATCACAATCACAATCACAATCACAATCACAATCACAATCACAATCACAATCACAATCACAATCACAATCACAATCACAATCACAATCACAATCACAATCACAATCACAATCACAATCACAATCACAATCACAATCACAATCACAATCACAATCACAATCACAATCACAATCACAATCACAATCACAATCACAATCACAATCACAATCACAATCACAATCACAATCACAATCACAATCACAATCACAATCACAATCACAATCACAATCACAATCACAATCACAATCACAATCACAATCACAATCACAATCACAATCACAATCACAATCACAATCACAATCACAATCACAATCACAATCACAATCACAATCACAATCACAATCACAATCACAATCACAATCACAATCACAATCACAATCACAATCACAATCACAATCACAATCACAATCACAATCACAATCACAATCACAATCACAATCACAATCACAATCACAATCACAATCACAATCACAATCACAATCACAATCACAATCACAATCACAATCACAATCACAATCACAATCACAATCACAATCACAATCACAATCACAATCACAATCACAATCACAATCACAATCACAATCACAATCACAATCACAATCACAATCACAATCACAATCACAATCACAATCACAATCACAATCACAATCACAATCACAATCACAATCACAATCACAATCACAATCACAATCACAATCACAATCACAATCACAATCACAATCACAATCACAATCACAATCACAATCACAATCACAATCACAATCACAATCACAATCACAATCACAATCACAATCACAATCACAATCACAATCACAATCACAATCACAATCACAATCACAATCACAATCACAATCACAATCACAATCACAATCACAATCACAATCACAATCACAATCACAATCACAATCACAATCACAATCACAATCACAATCACAATCACAATCACAATCACAATCACAATCACAATCACAATCACAATCACAATCACAATCACAATCACAATCACAATCACAATCACAATCACAATCACAATCACAATCACAATCACAATCACAATCACAATCACAATCACAATCACAATCACAATCACAATCACAATCACAATCACAATCACAATCACAATCACAATCACAATCACAATCACAATCACAATCACAATCACAATCACAATCACAATCACAATCACAATCACAATCACAATCACAATCACAATCACAATCACAATCACAATCACAATCACAATCACAATCACAATCACAATCACAATCACAATCACAATCACAATCACAATCACAATCACAATCACAATCACAATCACAATCACAATCACAATCACAATCACAATCACAATCACAATCACAATCACAATCACAATCACAATCACAATCACAATCACAATCACAATCACAATCACAATCACAATCACAATCACAATCACAATCACAATCACAATCACAATCACAATCACAATCACAATCACAATCACAATCACAATCACAATCACAATCACAATCACAATCACAATCACAATCACAATCACAATCACAATCACAATCACAATCACAATCACAATCACAATCACAATCACAATCACAATCACAATCACAATCACAATCACAATCACAATCACAATCACAATCACAATCACAATCACAATCACAATCACAATCACAATCACAATCACAATCACAATCACAATCACAATCACAATCACAATCACAATCACAATCACAATCACAATCACAATCACAATCACAATCACAATCACAATCACAATCACAATCACAATCACAATCACAATCACAATCACAATCACAATCACAATCACAATCACAATCACAATCACAATCACAATCACAATCACAATCACAATCACAATCACAATCACAATCACAATCACAATCACAATCACAATCACAATCACAATCACAATCACAATCACAATCACAATCACAATCACAATCACAATCACAATCACAATCACAATCACAATCACAATCACAATCACAATCACAATCACAATCACAATCACAATCACAATCACAATCACAATCACAATCACAATCACAATCACAATCACAATCACAATCACAATCACAATCACAATCACAATCACAATCACAATCACAATCACAATCACAATCACAATCACAATCACAATCACAATCACAATCACAATCACAATCACAATCACAATCACAATCACAATCACAATCACAATCACAATCACAATCACAATCACAATCACAATCACAATCACAATCACAATCACAATCACAATCACAATCACAATCACAATCACAATCACAATCACAATCACAATCACAATCACAATCACAATCACAATCACAATCACAATCACAATCACAATCACAATCACAATCACAATCACAATCACAATCACAATCACAATCACAATCACAATCACAATCACAATCACAATCACAATCACAATCACAATCACAATCACAATCACAATCACAATCACAATCACAATCACAATCACAATCACAATCACAATCACAATCACAATCACAATCACAATCACAATCACAATCACAATCACAATCACAATCACAATCACAATCACAATCACAATCACAATCACAATCACAATCACAATCACAATCACAATCACAATCACAATCACAATCACAATCACAATCACAATCACAATCACAATCACAATCACAATCACAATCACAATCACAATCACAATCACAATCACAATCACAATCACAATCACAATCACAATCACAATCACAATCACAATCACAATCACAATCACAATCACAATCACAATCACAATCACAATCACAATCACAATCACAATCACAATCACAATCACAATCACAATCACAATCACAATCACAATCACAATCACAATCACAATCACAATCACAATCACAATCACAATCACAATCACAATCACAATCACAATCACAATCACAATCACAATCACAATCACAATCACAATCACAATCACAATCACAATCACAATCACAATCACAATCACAATCACAATCACAATCACAATCACAATCACAATCACAATCACAATCACAATCACAATCACAATCACAATCACAATCACAATCACAATCACAATCACAATCACAATCACAATCACAATCACAATCACAATCACAATCACAATCACAATCACAATCACAATCACAATCACAATCACAATCACAATCACAATCACAATCACAATCACAATCACAATCACAATCACAATCACAATCACAATCACAATCACAATCACAATCACAATCACAATCACAATCACAATCACAATCACAATCACAATCACAATCACAATCACAATCACAATCACAATCACAATCACAATCACAATCACAATCACAATCACAATCACAATCACAATCACAATCACAATCACAATCACAATCACAATCACAATCACAATCACAATCACAATCACAATCACAATCACAATCACAATCACAATCACAATCACAATCACAATCACAATCACAATCACAATCACAATCACAATCACAATCACAATCACAATCACAATCACAATCACAATCACAATCACAATCACAATCACAATCACAATCACAATCACAATCACAATCACAATCACAATCACAATCACAATCACAATCACAATCACAATCACAATCACAATCACAATCACAATCACAATCACAATCACAATCACAATCACAATCACAATCACAATCACAATCACAATCACAATCACAATCACAATCACAATCACAATCACAATCACAATCACAATCACAATCACAATCACAATCACAATCACAATCACAATCACAATCACAATCACAATCACAATCACAATCACAATCACAATCACAATCACAATCACAATCACAATCACAATCACAATCACAATCACAATCACAATCACAATCACAATCACAATCACAATCACAATCACAATCACAATCACAATCACAATCACAATCACAATCACAATCACAATCACAATCACAATCACAATCACAATCACAATCACAATCACAATCACAATCACAATCACAATCACAATCACAATCACAATCACAATCACAATCACAATCACAATCACAATCACAATCACAATCACAATCACAATCACAATCACAATCACAATCACAATCACAATCACAATCACAATCACAATCACAATCACAATCACAATCACAATCACAATCACAATCACAATCACAATCACAATCACAATCACAATCACAATCACAATCACAATCACAAATCACAATCACAATCACAATCACAATCACAATCACAATCACAATCACAATCACAATCACAATCACAATCACAATCACAATCACAATCACAATCACAATCACAATCACAATCACAATCACAATCACAATCACAATCACAATCACAATCACAATCACAATCACAATCACAATCACAATCACAATCACAATCACAATCACAATCACAATCACAATCACAATCACAATCACAATCACAATCACAATCACAATCACAATCACAATCACAATCACAATCACAATCACAATCACAATCACAATCACAATCACAATCACAATCACAATCACAATCACAATCACAATCACAATCACAATCACAATCACAATCACAATCACAATCACAATCACAATCACAATCACAATCACAATCACAATCACAATCACAATCACAATCACAATCACAATCACAATCACAATCACATCACAATCACAATCACAATCACAATCACAATCACAATCACAATCACAATCACAATCACAATCACAATCACAATCACAATCACAATCACAATCACAATCACAATCACAATCACAATCACAATCACAATCACAATCACAATCACAATCACAATCACAATCACAATCACAATCACAATCACAATCACAATCACAATCACAATCACAATCACAATCACATCACAATCACAATCACAATCACAATCACAATCACAATCACAATCACAATCACAATCACAATCACAATCACAATCACAATCACAATCACAATCACAATCACAATCACAATCACAATCACAATCACAATCACAATCACAATCACAATCACAATCACAATCACAATCACAATCACAATCACAATCACAATCACAATCACAATCACAATCACAATCACAATCACAATCACAATCACAATCACAATCACAATCACAATCACAATCACAATCACAATCACAATCACAATCACAATCACAATCACAATCACAATCACAATCACAATCACAATCACAATCACAATCACAATCACAATCACAATCACAATCACAATCACAATCACAATCACAATCACAATCACAATCACAATCACAATCACAATCACAATCACAATCACAATCACAATCACAATCACAATCACAATCACAATCACAATCACAATCACAATCACAATCACAATCACAATCACAATCACAATCACAATCACAATCACAATCACAATCACAATCACAATCACAATCACAATCACAATCACAATCACAATCACAATCACAATCACAATCACAATCACAATCACAATCACAATCACAATCACAATCACAATCACAATCACAATCACAATCACAATCACAATCACAATCACAATCACAATCACAATCACAATCACAATCACAATCACAATCACAATCACAATCACAATCACAATCACAATCACAATCACAATCACAATCACAATCACAATCACAATCACAATCACAATCACAATCACAATCACAATCACAATCACAACCAATCACAATCACAATCACAATCACAATCACAATCACAATCACAATCACAATCACAATCACAATCACAATCACAATCACAATCACAATCACAATCACAATCACAATCACAATCACAATCACAATCACAATCACAATCACAATCACAATCACAATCACAATCACAATCACAATCACAATCACAATCACAATCACAATCACAATCACAATCACAATCACAATCACAATCACAATCACAATCACAATCACAATCACAATCACAATCACAATCACAATCACAATCACAATCACAATCACAATCACAATCACAATCACAATCACAATCACAATCACAATCACAATCACAATCACAATCACAATCACAATCACAATCACAATCACAATCACAATCACAATCACAATCACAATCACAATCACAATCACAATCACAATCACAATCACAATCACAATCACAATCACAATCACAATCACAATCACAATCACAATCACAATCACAATCACAATCACAATCACAATCACAATCACAATCACAATCACAATCACAATCACAATCACAATCACAATCACAATCACAATCACAATCACAATCACAATCACAATCACAATCACAATCACAATCACAATCACAATCACAATCACAATCACAATCACAATCACAATCACAATCACAATCACAATCACAATCACAATCACAATCACAATCACAATCACAATCACAATCACAATCACAATCACAATCACAATCACAATCACAATCACAATCACAATCACAATCACAATCACAATCACAATCACAATCACAATCACAATCACAATCACAATCACAATCACAATCACAATCACAATCACAATCACAATCACAATCACAATCACAATCACAATCACAATCACAATCACAATCACAATCACAATCACAATCACAATCACAATCACAATCACAATCACAATCACAATCACAATCACAATCACAATCACAATCACAATCACAATCACAATCACAATCACAATCACAATCACAATCACAATCACAATCACAATCACAATCACAATCACAATCACAATCACAATCACAATCACAATCACAATCACAATCACAATCACAATCACAATCACAATCACAATCACAATCACAATCACAATCACAATCACAATCACAATCACAATCACAATCACAATCACAATCACAATCACAATCACAATCACAATCACAATCACAATCACAATCACAATCACAATCACAATCACAATCACAATCACAATCACAATCACAATCACAATCACAATCACAATCACAATCACAATCACAATCACAATCACAATCACAATCACAATCACAATCACAATCACAATCACAATCACAATCACAATCACAATCACAATCACAATCACAATCACAATCACAATCACAATCACAATCACAATCACAATCACAATCACAATCACAATCACAATCACAATCACAATCACAATCACAATCACAATCACAATCACAATCACAATCACAATACAATCACAATCACAATCACAATCACAATCACAATCACAATCACAATCACAATCACAATCACAATCACAATCACAATCACAATCACAATCACAATCACAATCACAATCACAATCACAATCACAATCACAATCACAATCACAATCACAATCACAATCACAATCACAATCACAATCACAATCACAATCACAATCACAATCACAATCACAATCACAATCACAATCACAATCACAATCACAATCACAATCACAATCACAATCACAATCACAATCACAATCACAATCACAATCACAATCACAATCACAATCACAATCACAATCACAATCACAATCATAATCATAATCATAATCATAATCATAATCATAATCATAATCATAATCATAATCATAATCATAATCATAATCATAATCATAATCATAATCATAATCATAATCATAATCATAATCATAATCATAATCATAATCATAATCATAATCATAATCATAATCATAATCATAATCATAATCATAATCATAATCATAATCATAATCATAATCATAATCATAATCATAATCATAATCATAATCATAATCATAATCATAATCATAATCATAATCATAATCATAATCATAATCATAATCATAATCATAATCATAATCATAATCATAATCATAATCATAATCATAATCATAATCATAATCATAATCATAATCATAATCATAATCATAATCATAATCATATAATCATAATCATAATCATAATCATAATCATAATCATAATCATAATCATAATCATAATCATAATCATAATCATAATCATAATCATAATCATAATCATAATCATAATCATAATCATAATCATAATCATAATCATATAATCATAATCATAATCATAATCATAATCATAATCATAATCATAATCATAATCATAATCATAATCATAATCATAATCATAATCATAATCATAATCATAATCATAATCATAATCATAATCATAATCATAATCATAATCATAATCATAATCATAATCATAATCATAATCATAATCATAATCATAATCATAATCATAATCATAATCATAATCATAATCATAATCATAATCATAATCATAATCATAATCATAATCATAATCATAATCATAATCATAATCATAATCATAATCATAATCATAATCATAATCATAATCATAATCATAATCATAATCATAATCATAATCATAATCATAATCATAATCATAATCATAATCATAATCATAATCATAATCATAATCATAATCATAATCATAATCATAATCATAATCATAATCATAATCATAATCATAATCATAATCATAATCATAATCATAATCATAATCATAATCATAATCATAATCATAATCATAATCATAATCATAATCATAATCATAATCATAATCATAATCATAATCATAATCATAATCATAATCATAATCATAATCATAATCATAATCATAATCATAATCATAATCATAATCATAATCATAATCATAATCATAATCATAATCATAATCATAATCATAATCATAATCATAATCATAATCATAATCATAATCATAATCATAATCATAATCATAATCATAATCATAATCATAATCATAATCATAATCATAATCATAATCATAATCATAATCATAATCATAATCATAATCATAATCATAATCATAATCATAATCATAATCATAATCATAATCATAATCATAATCATAATCATAATCATAATCATAATCATAATCATAATCATAATCATAATCATAATCATAATCATAATCATAATCATAATCATAATCATAATCATAATCATAATCATAATCATAATCATAATCATAATCATAATCATAATCATAATCATAATCATAATCATAATCATAATCATAATCATAATCATAATCATAATCATAATCATAATCATAATCATAATCATAATCATAATCATAATCATAATCATAATCATAATCATAATCATAATCATAATCATAATCATAATCATAATCATAATCATAATCATAATCATAATCATAATCATAATCATAATCATAATCATAATCATAATCATAATCATAATCATAATCATAATCATAATCATAATCATAATCATAATCATAATCATAATCATAATCATAATCATAATCATAATCATAATCATAATCATAATCATAATCATAATCATAATCATAATCATAATCATAATCATAATCATAATCATAATCATAATCATAATCATAATCATAATCATAATCATAATCATAATCATAATCATAATCATAATCATAATCATAATCATAATCATAATCATAATCATAATCATAATCATAATCATAATCATAATCATAATCATAATCATAATCATAATCATAATCATAATCATAATCATAATCATAATCATAATCATAATCATAATCATAATCATAATCATAATCATAATCATAATCATAATCATAATCATAATCATAATCATAATCATAATCATAATCATAATCATAATCATAATCATAATCATAATCATAATCATAATCATAATCATAATCATAATCATAATCATAATCATAATCATAATCATAATCATAATCATAATCATAATCATAATCATAATCATAATCATAATCATAATCATAATCATAATCATAATCATAATCATAATCATAATCATAATCATAATCATAATCATAATCATAATCATAATCATAATCATAATCATAATCATAATCATAATCATAATCATAATCATAATCATAATCATAATCATAATCATAATCATAATCATAATCATAATCATAATCATAATCATAATCATAATCATAATCATAATCATAATCATAATCATAATCATAATCATAATCATAATCATAATCATAATCATAATCATAATCATAATCATAATCATAATCATAATCATAATCATAATCATAATCATAATCATAATCATAATCATAATCATAATCATAATCATAATCATAATCATAATCATAATCATAATCATAATCATAATCATAATCATAATCATAATCATAATCATAATCATAATCATAATCATAATCATAATCATAATCATAATCATAATCATAATCATAATCATAATCATAATCATAATCATAATCATAATCATAATCATAATCATAATCATAATCATAATCATAATCATAATCATAATCATAATCATAATCATAATCATAATCATAATCATAATCATAATCATAATCATAATCATAATCATAATCATAATCATAATCATAATCATAATCATAATCATAATCATAATCATAATCATAATCATAATCATAATCATAATCATAATCATAATCATAATCATAATCATAATCATAATCATAATCATAATCATAATCATAATCATAATCATAATCATAATCATAATCATAATCATAATCATAATCATAATCATAATCATAATCATAATCATAATCATAATCATAATCATAATCATAATCATAATCATAATCATAATCATAATCATAATCATAATCATAATCATAATCATAATCATAATCATAATCATAATCATAATCATAATCATAATCATAATCATAATCATAATCATAATCATAATCATAATCATAATCATAATCATAATCATAATCATAATCATAATCATAATCATAATCATAATCATAATCATAATCATAATCATAATCATAATCATAATCATAATCATAATCATAATCATAATCATAATCATAATCATAATCATAATCATAATCATAATCATAATCATAATCATAATCATAATCATAATCATAATCATAATCATAATCATAATCATAATCATAATCATAATCATAATCATAATCATAATCATAATCATAATCATAATCATAATCATAATCATAATCATAATCATAATCATAATCATAATCATAATCATAATCATAATCATAATCATAATCATAATCATAATCATAATCATAATCATAATCATAATCATAATCATAATCATAATCATAATCATAATCATAATCATAATCATAATCATAATCATAATCATAATCATAATCATAATCATAATCATAATCATAATCATAATCATAATCATAATCATAATCATAATCATAATCATAATCATAATCATAATCATAATCATAATCATAATCATAATCATAATCATAATCATAATCATAATCATAATCATAATCATAATCATAATCATAATCATAATCATAATCATAATCATAATCATAATCATAATCATAATCATAATCATAATCATAATCATAATCATAATCATAATCATAATCATAATCATAATCATAATCATAATCATAATCATAATCATAATCATAATCATAATCATAATCATAATCATAATCATAATCATAATCATAATCATAATCATAATCATAATCATAATCATAATCATAATCATAATCATAATCATAATCATAATCATAATCATAATCATAATCATAATCATAATCATAATCATAATCATAATCATAATCATAATCATAATCATAATCATAATCATAATCATAATCATAATCATAATCATAATCATAATCATAATCATAATCATAATCATAATCATAATCATAATCATAATCATAATCATAATCATAATCATAATCATAATCATAATCATAATCATAATCATAATCATAATCATAATCATAATCATAATCATAATCATAATCATAATCATAATCATAATCATAATCATAATCATAATCATAATCATAATCATAATCATAATCATAATCATAATCATAATCATAATCATAATCATAATCATAATCATAATCATAATCATAATCATAATCATAATCATAATCATAATCATAATCATAATCATAATCATAATCATAATCATAATCATAATAATCATAATCATAATCATAATCATAATCATAATCATAATCATAATCATAATCATAATCATAATCATAATCATAATCATAATCATAATCATAATCATAATCATAATCATAATCATAATCATAATCATAATCATAATCATAATCATAATCATAATCATAATCATAATCATAATCATAATCATAATCATAATCATAATCATAATCATAATCATAATCATAATCATAAA
>NC_080671.1:255011561-255041561 GCF_030247195.1 Topomyia yanbarensis
TTCATTAGCATTGTCATTAGCATTGTCATTAGCATTGTCATTAGCATTGTCATTAGCATTGTCATTAGCATTGTCATTAGCATTGTCATTAGCATTGTCATTAGCATTGTCATTAGCATTGTCATTAGCATTGTCATTAGCATTGTCATTAGCATTGTCATTAGCATTGTCATTAGCATTGTCATTAGCATTGTCATTAGCATTGTCATTAGCATTGTCATTAGCATTGTCATTAGCATTGTCATTAGCATTGTCATTAGCATTGTCATTAGCATTGTCATTAGCATTGTCATTAGCATTGTCATTAGCATTGTCATTAGCATTGTCATTAGCATTGTCATTAGCATTGTCATTAGCATTGTCATTAGCATTGTCATTAGCATTGTCATTAGCATTGTCATTAGCATTGTCATTAGCATTGTCATTAGCATTGTCATTAGCATTGTCATTAGCATTGTCATTAGCATTGTCATTAGCATTGTCATTAGCATTGTCATTAGCATTGTCATTAGCATTGTCATTAGCATTGTCATTAGCATTGTCATTAGCATTGTCATTAGCATTGTCATTAGCATTGTCATTAGCATTGTCATTAGCATTGTCATTAGCATTGTCATTAGCATTGTCATTAGCATTGTCATTAGCATTGTCATTAGCATTGTCATTAGCATTGTCATTAGCATTGTCATTAGCATTGTCATTAGCATTGTCATTAGCATTGTCATTAGCATTGTCATTAGCATTGTCATTAGCATTGTCATTAGCATTGTCATTAGCATTGTCATTAGCATTGTCATTAGCATTGTCATTAGCATTGTCATTAGCATTGTCATTAGCATTGTCATTAGCATTGTCATTAGCATTGTCATTAGCATTGTCATTAGCATTGTCATTAGCATTGTCATTAGCATTGTCATTAGCATTGTCATTAGCATTGTCATTAGCATTGTCATTAGCATTGTCATTAGCATTGTCATTAGCATTGTCATTAGCATTGTCATTAGCATTGTCATTAGCATTGTCATTAGCATTGTCATTAGCATTGTCATTAGCATTGTCATTAGCATTGTCATTAGCATTGTCATTAGCATTGTCATTAGCATTGTCATTAGCATTGTCATTAGCATTGTCATTAGCATTGTCATTAGCATTGTCATTAGCATTGTCATTAGCATTGTCATTAGCATTGTCATTAGCATTGTCATTAGCATTGTCATTAGCATTGTCATTAGCATTGTCATTAGCATTGTCATTAGCATTGTCATTAGCATTGTCATTAGCATTGTCATTAGCATTGTCATTAGCATTGTCATTAGCATTGTCATTAGCATTGTCATTAGCATTGTCATTAGCATTGTCATTAGCATTGTCATTAGCATTGTCATTAGCATTGTCATTAGCATTGTCATTAGCATTGTCATTAGCATTGTCATTAGCATTGTCATTAGCATTGTCATTAGCATTGTCATTAGCATTGTCATTAGCATTGTCATTAGCATTGTCATTAGCATTGTCATTAGCATTGTCATTAGCATTGTCATTAGCATTGTCATTAGCATTGTCATTAGCATTGTCATTAGCATTGTCATTAGCATTGTCATTAGCATTGTCATTAGCATTGTCATTAGCATTGTCATTAGCATTGTCATTAGCATTGTCATTAGCATTGTCATTAGCATTGTCATTAGCATTGTCATTAGCATTGTCATTAGCATTGTCATTAGCATTGTCATTAGCATTGTCATTAGCATTGTCATTAGCATTGTCATTAGCATTGTCATTAGCATTGTCATTAGCATTGTCATTAGCATTGTCATTAGCATTGTCATTAGCATTGTCATTAGCATTGTCATTAGCATTGTCATTAGCATTGTCATTAGCATTGTCATTAGCATTGTCATTAGCATTGTCATTAGCATTGTCATTAGCATTGTCATTAGCATTGTCATTAGCATTGTCATTAGCATTGTCATTAGCATTGTCATTAGCATTGTCATTAGCATTGTCATTAGCATTGTCATTAGCATTGTCATTAGCATTGTCATTAGCATTGTCATTAGCATTGTCATTAGCATTGTCATTAGCATTGTCATTAGCATTGTCATTAGCATTGTCATTAGCATTGTCATTAGCATTGTCATTAGCATTGTCATTAGCATTGTCATTAGCATTGTCATTAGCATTGTCATTAGCATTGTCATTAGCATTGTCATTAGCATTGTCATTAGCATTGTCATTAGCATTGTCATTAGCATTGTCATTAGCATTGTCATTAGCATTGTCATTAGCATTGTCATTAGCATTGTCATTAGCATTGTCATTAGCATTGTCATTAGCATTGTCATTAGCATTGTCATTAGCATTGTCATTAGCATTGTCATTAGCATTGTCATTAGCATTGTCATTAGCATTGTCATTAGCATTGTCATTAGCATTGTCATTAGCATTGTCATTAGCATTGTCATTAGCATTGTCATTAGCATTGTCATTAGCATTGTCATTAGCATTGTCATTAGCATTGTCATTAGCATTGTCATTAGCATTGTCATTAGCATTGTCATTAGCATTGTCATTAGCATTGTCATTAGCATTGTCATTAGCATTGTCATTAGCATTGTCATTAGCATTGTCATTAGCATTGTCATTAGCATTGTCATTAGCATTGTCATTAGCATTGTCATTAGCATTGTCATTAGCATTGTCATTAGCATTGTCATTAGCATTGTCATTAGCATTGTCATTAGCATTGTCATTAGCATTGTCATTAGCATTGTCATTAGCATTGTCATTAGCATTGTCATTAGCATTGTCATTAGCATTGTCATTAGCATTGTCATTAGCATTGTCATTAGCATTGTCATTAGCATTGTCATTAGCATTGTCATTAGTTGTCATTAGCATTGTCATTAGCATTGTCATTAGCATTGTCATTAGCATTGTCATTAGCATTGTCATTAGCATTGTCATTAGCATTGTCATTAGCATTGTCATTAGCATTGTCATTAGCATTGTCATTAGCATTGTCATTAGCATTGTCATTAGCATTGTCATTAGCATTGTCATTAGCATTGTCATTAGCATTGTCATTAGCATTGTCATTAGCATTGTCATTAGCATTGTCATTAGCATTGTCATTAGCATTGTCATTAGCATTGTCATTAGCATTGTCATTAGCATTGTCATTAGCATTGTCATTAGCATTGTCATTAGCATTGTCATTAGCATTGTCATTAGCATTGTCATTAGCATTAGTCATTAGCATTGTCATTAGCATTGTCATTAGCATTGTCATTAGCATTGTCATTAGCATTGTCATTAGCATTGTCATTAGCATTGTCATTAGCATTGTCATTAGCATTGTCATTAGCATTGTCATTAGCATTGTCATTAGCATTGTCATTAGCATTGTCATTAGCATTGTCATTAGCATTAGTCATTAGCATTGTCATTAGCATTGTCATTAGCATGTCATTAGCATTGTCATTAGCATTGTCATTAGCATTATCATTAGCATTGTCATTAGCATTGTCATTAGCATTATCATTAGCATTATCATTAGCATTGTCATTAGCATTATCATTAGCATTAGTCATTAGCATTATCATTAGCATTGTCATTAGCATTATCATTAGCATTATCATTAGCATTATCATTAGCATTATCATTAGCATTATCATTAGCATTATCATTAGCATTATCATTAGCATTATCATTAGCATTATCATTAGCATTATCATTAGCATTATCATTAGCATTATCATTAGCATTATCATTAGCATTATCATTAGCATTATCATTAGCATTATCATTAGCATTATCATTAGCATTATCATTAGCATTATCATTAGCATTATCATTAGCATTATCATTAGCATTATCATTAGCATTATCATTAGCATTATCATTAGCATTATCATTAGCATTATCATTAGCATTATCATTAGCATTATCATTAGCATTATCATTAGCATTATCATTAGCATTATCATTAGCATTATCATTAGCATTATCATTAGCATTATCATTAGCATTATCATTAGCATTATCATTAGCATTATCATTAGCATTATCATTAGCATTATCATTAGCATTATCATTAGCATTATCATTAGCATTATCATTAGCATTATCATTAGCATTATCATTAGCATTATCATTAGCATTATCATTAGCATTATCATTAGCATTATCATTAGCATTATCATTAGCATTATCATTAGCATTATCATTAGCATTATCATTAGCATTATCATTAGCATTATCATTAGCATTATCATTAGCATTATCATTAGCATTATCATTAGCATTATCATTAGCATATCATTAGCATTATCATTAGCATTATCATTAGCATTATCATTAGCATTATCATTAGCATTATCATTAGCATTATCATTAGCATTATCATTAGCATTATCATTAGCATTATCATTAGCATTATCATTAGCATTATCATTAGCATTATCATTAGCATTATCATTAGCATTATCATTAGCATTATCATTAGCATTATCATTAGCATTATCATTAGCATTATCATTAGCATTATCATTAGCATTATCATTAGCATTATCATTAGCATTATCATTAGCATTATCATTAGCATTATCATTAGCATTATCATTAGCATTATCATTAGCATTATCATTAGCATTATCATTAGCATTATCATTAGCATTATCATTAGCATTATCATTAGCATTATCATTAGCATTATCATTAGCATTATCATTAGCATTATCATTAGCATTATCATTAGCATTATCATTAGCATTATCATTAGCATTATCATTAGCATTATCATTAGCATTATCATTAGCATTATCATTAGCATTATCATTAGCATTATCATTAGCATTATCATTAGCATTATCATTAGCATTATCATTAGCATTATCATTAGCATTATCATTAGCATTATCATTAGCATTATCATTAGCATTATCATTAGCATTATCATTAGCATTATCATTAGCATTATCATTAGCATTATCATTAGCATTATCATTAGCATTATCATTAGCATTATCATTAGCATTATCATTAGCATTATCATTAGCATTATCATTAGCATTATCATTAGCATTATCATTAGCATTATCATTAGCATTATCATTAGCATTATCATTAGCATTATCATTAGCATTATCATTAGCATTATCATTAGCATTATCATTAGCATTATCATTAGCATTATCATTAGCATTATCATTAGCATTATCATTAGCATTATCATTAGCATTATCATTAGCATTATCATTAGCATTATCATTAGCATTATCATTAGCATTATCATTAGCATTATCATTAGCATTATCATTAGCATTATCATTTAGCATTATCATTAGCATTATCATTAGCATTATCATTAGCATTATCATTAGCATTATCATTAGCATTATCATTAGCATTATCATTAGCATTATCATTAGCATTATCATTAGCATTATCATTAGCATTATCATTAGCATTATCATTAGCATTATCATTAGCATTATCATTAGCATTATCATTAGCATTATCATTAGCATTATCATTAGCATTATCATTAGCATTATCATTAGCATTATCATTAGCATTATCATTAGCATTATCATTAGCATTATCATTAGCATTATCATTAGCATTATCATTAGCATTATCATTAGCATTATCATTAGCATTATCATTAGCATTATCATTAGCATTATCATTAGCATTATCATTAGCATTATCATTAGCATTATCATTAGCATTATCATTAGCATTATCATTAGCATTATCATTAGCATTATCATTAGCATTATCATTAGCATTATCATTAGCATTATCATTAGCATTATCATTAGCATTATCATTAGCATTATCATTAGCATTATCATTAGCATTATCATTAGCATTATCATTAGCATTATCATTAGCATTATCATTAGCATTATCATTAGCATTATCATTAGCATTATCATTAGCATTATCATTAGCATTATCATTAGCATTATCATTAGCATTATCATTAGCATTATCATTAGCATTATCATTAGCATTATCATTAGCATTATCATTAGCATTATCATTAGCATTATCATTAGCATTATCATTAGCATTATCATTAGCATTATCATTAGCATTATCATTAGCATTATCATTAGCATTATCATTAGCATTATCATTAGCATTATCATTAGCATTATCATTAGCATTATCATTAGCATTATCATTAGCATTATCATTAGCATTATCATTAGCATTATCATTAGCATTATCATTAGCATTATCATTAGCATTATCATTAGCATATCATTAGCATTATCATTAGCATTATCATTAGCATTATCATTAGCATTATCATTAGCATTATCATTAGCATTATCATTAGCATTATCATTAGCATTATCATTAGCATTATCATTAGCATTATCATTAGCATTATCATTAGCATTATCATTAGCATTATCATTAGCATTATCATTAGCATTATCATTAGCATTATCATTAGCATTATCATTAGCATTATCATTAGCATTATCATTAGCATTATCATTAGCATTATCATTAGCATTATCATTAGCATTATCATTAGCATTATCATTAGCATTATCATTAGCATTATCATTAGCATTATCATTAGCATTATCATTAGCATTATCATTAGCATTATCATTAGCATTATCATTAGCATTATCATTAGCATTATCATTAGCATTATCATTAGCATTATCATTAGCATTATCATTAGCATTATCATTAGCATTATCATTAGCATTATCATTAGCATTATCATTAGCATTATCATTAGCATTATCATTAGCATTATCATTAGCATTATCATTAGCATTATCATTAGCATTATCATTAGCATTATCATTAGCATTATCATTAGCATTATCATTAGCATTATCATTAGCATTATCATTAGCATTATCATTAGCATTATCATTAGCATTATCATTAGCATTATCATTAGCATTATCATTAGCATTATCATTAGCATTATCATTAGCATTATCATTAGCATTATCATTAGCATTATCATTAGCATTATCATTAGCATTATCATTAGCATTATCATTAGCATTATCATTAGCATTATCATTAGCATTATCATTAGCATTATCATTAGCATTATCATTAGCATTATCATTAGCATTATCATTAGCATTATCATTAGCATTATCATTAGCATTATCATTAGCATTATCATTAGCATTATCATTAGCATTATCATTAGCATTATCATTAGCATTATCATTAGCATTATCATTAGCATTATCATTAGCATTATCATTAGCATTATCATTAGCATTATCATTAGCATTATCATTAGCATTATCATTAGCATTATCATTAGCATTATCATTAGCATTATCATTAGCATTATCATTAGCATTATCATTAGCATTATCATTAGCATTATCATTAGCATTATCATTAGCATTATCATTAGCATTATCATTAGCATTATCATTAGCATTATCATTAGCATTATCATTAGCATTATCATTAGCATTATCATTAGCATTATCATTAGCATTATCATTAGCATTATCATTAGCATTATCATTAGCATTATCATTAGCATTATCATTAGCATTATCATTAGCATTATCATTAGCATTATCATTAGCATTATCATTAGCATTATCATTAGCATTATCATTAGCATTATCATTAGCATTATCATTAGCATTATCATTAGCATTATCATTAGCATTATCATTAGCATTATCATTAGCATTATCATTAGCATTATCATTAGCATTATCATTAGCATTATCATTAGCATTATCATTAGCATTATCATTAGCATTATCATTAGCATTATCATTAGCATTATCATTAGCATTATCATTAGCATTATCATTAGCATTATCATTAGCATTATCATTAGCATTATCATTAGCATTATCATTAGCATTATCATTAGCATTATCATTAGCATTATCATTAGCATTATCATTAGCATTATCATTAGCATTATCATTAGCATTATCATTAGCATTATCATTAGCATTATCATTAGCATTATCATTAGCATTATCATTAGCATTATCATTAGCATTATCATTAGCATTATCATTAGCATTATCATTAGCATTATCATTAGCATTATCATTAGCATTATCATTAGCATTATCATTAGCATTATCATTAGCATTATCATTAGCATTATCATTAGCATTATCATTAGCATTATCATTAGCATTATCATTAGCATTATCATTAGCATTATCATTAGCATTATCATTAGCATTATCATTAGCATTATCATTAGCATTATCATTAGCATTTGCATTATCATTAGCATTATCATTAGCATTATCATTAGCATTATCATTAGCATTATCATTAGCATTATCATTAGCATTATCATTAGCATTATCATTAGCATTATCATTAGCATTATCATTAGCATTATCATTAGCATTATCATTAGCATTATCATTAGCATTATCATTAGCATTATCATTAGCATTATCATTAGCATTATCATTAGCATTATCATTAGCATTATCATTAGCATTATCATTAGCATTATCATTAGCATTATCATTAGCATTATCATTAGCATTATCATTAGCATTATCATTAGCATTATCATTAGCATTATCATTAGCATTATCATTAGCATTATCATTAGCATTATCATTAGCATTATCATTAGCATTATCATTAGCATTATCATTAGCATTATCATTAGCATTATCATTAGCATTATCATTAGCATTATCATTAGCATTATCATTAGCATTATCATTAGCATTATCATTAGCATTATCATTAGCATTATCATTAGCATTATCATTAGCATTATCATTAGCATTATCATTAGCATTATCATTAGCATTATCATTAGCATTATCATTAGCATTATCATTAGCATTATCATTAGCATTATCATTAGCATTATCATTAGCATTATCATTAGCATTATCATTAGCATTATCATTAGCATTATCATTAGCATTATCATTAGCATTATCATTAGCATTATCATTAGCATTATCATTAGCATTATCATTAGCATTATCATTAGCATTATCATTAGCATTATCATTAGCATTATCATTAGCATTATCATTAGCATTATCATTAGCATTATCATTAGCATTATCATTAGCATTATCATTAGCATTATCATTAGCATTATCATTAGCATTATCATTAGCATTATCATTAGCATTATCATTAGCATTATCATTAGCATTATCATTAGCATTATCATTAGCATTATCATTAGCATTATCATTAGCATTATCATTAGCATTATCATTAGCATTATCATTAGCATTATCATTAGCATTATCATTAGCATTATCATTAGCATTATCATTAGCATTATCATTAGCATTATCATTAGCATTATCATTAGCATTATCATTAGCATTATCATTAGCATTATCATTAGCATTATCATTAGCATTATCATTAGCATTATCATTAGCATTATCATTAGCATTATCATTAGCATTATCATTAGCATTATCATTAGCATTATCATTAGCATTATCATTAGCATTATCATTAGCATTATCATTAGCATTATCATTAGCATTATCATTAGCATTATCATTAGCATTATCATTAGCATTATCATTAGCATTATCATTAGCATTATCATTAGCATTATCATTAGCATTATCATTAGCATTATCATTAGCATTATCATTAGCATTATCATTAGCATTATCATTAGCATTATCATTAGCATTATCATTAGCATTATCATTAGCATTATCATTAGCATTATCATTAGCATTATCATTAGCATTATCATTAGCATTATCATTAGCATTATCATTAGCATTATCATTAGCATTATCATTAGCATTATCATTAGCATTATCATTAGCATTATCATTAGCATTATCATTAGCATTATCATTAGCATTATCATTAGCATTATCATTAGCATTATCATTAGCATTATCATTAGCATTATCATTAGCATTATCATTAGCATTATCATTAGCATTATCATTAGCATTATCATTAGCATTATCATTAGCATTATCATTAGCATTATCATTAGCATTATCATTAGCATTATCATTAGCATTATCATTAGCATTATCATTAGCATTATCATTAGCATTATCATTAGCATTATCATTAGCATTATCATTAGCATTATCATTAGCATTATCATTAGCATTATCATTAGCATTATCATTAGCATTATCATTAGCATTATCATTAGCATTATCATTAGCATTATCATTAGCATTATCATTAGCATTATCATTAGCATTATCATTAGCATTATCATTAGCATTATCATTAGCATTATCATTAGCATTATCATTAGCATTATCATTAGCATTATCATTAGCATTATCATTAGCATTATCATTAGCATTATCATTAGCATTATCATTAGCATTATCATTAGCATTATCATTAGCATTATCATTAGCATTATCATTAGCATTATCATTAGCATTATCATTAGCATTATCATTAGCATTATCATTAGCATTATCATTAGCATTATCATTAGCATTATCATTAGCATTATCATTAGCATTATCATTAGCATTATCATTAGCATTATCATTAGCATTATCATTAGCATTATCATTAGCATTATCATTAGCATTATCATTAGCATTATCATTAGCATTATCATTAGCATTATCATTAGCATTATCATTAGCATTATCATTAGCATTATCATTAGCATTATCATTAGCATTATCATTAGCATTATCATTAGCATTATCATTAGCATTATCATTAGCATTATCATTAGCATTATCATTAGCATTATCATTAGCATTATCATTAGCATTATCATTAGCATTATCATTAGCATTATCATTAGCATTATCATTAGCATTATCATTAGCATTATCATTAGCATTATCATTAGCATTATCATTAGCATTATCATTAGCATTATCATTAGCATTATCATTAGCATTATCATTAGCATTATCATTAGCATTATCATTAGCATTATCATTAGCATTATCATTAGCATTATCATTAGCATTATCATTAGCATTATCATTAGCATTATCATTAGCATTATCATTAGCATTATCATTAGCATTATCATTAGCATTATCATTAGCATTATCATTAGCATTATCATTAGCATTATCATTAGCATTATCATTAGCATTATCATTAGCATTATCATTAGCATTATCATTAGCATTATCATTAGCATTATCATTAGCATTATCATTAGCATTATCATTAGCATTATCATTAGCATTATCATTAGCATTATCATTAGCATTATCATTAGCATTATCATTAGCATTATCATTAGCATTATCATTAGCATTATCATTAGCATTATCATTAGCATTATCATTAGCATTATCATTAGCATTATCATTAGCATTATCATTAGCATTATCATTAGCATTATCATTAGCATTATCATTAGCATTATCATTAGCATTATCATTAGCATTATCATTAGCATTATCATTAGCATTATCATTAGCATTATCATTAGCATTATCATTAGCATTATCATTAGCATTATCATTAGCATTATCATTAGCATTATCATTAGCATTATCATTAGCATTATCATTAGCATTATCATTAGCATTATCATTAGCATTATCATTAGCATTATCATTAGCATTATCATTAGCATTATCATTAGCATTATCATTAGCATTATCATTAGCATTATCATTAGCATTATCATTAGCATTATCATTAGCATTATCATTAGCATTATCATTAGCATTATCATTAGCATTATCATTAGCATTATCATTAGCATTATCATTAGCATTATCATTAGCATTATCATTAGCATTATCATTAGCATTATCATTAGCATTATCATTAGCATTATCATTAGCATTATCATTAGCATTATCATTAGCATTATCATTAGCATTATCATTAGCATTATCATTAGCATTATCATTAGCATTATCATTAGCATTATCATTAGCATTATCATTAGCATTATCATTAGCATTATCATTAGCATTATCATTAGCATTATCATTAGCATTATCATTAGCATTATCATTAGCATTATCATTAGCATTATCATTAGCATTATCATTAGCATTATCATTAGCATTATCATTAGCATTATCATTAGCATTATCATTAGCATTATCATTAGCATTATCATTAGCATTATCATTAGCATTATCATTAGCATTATCATTAGCATTATCATTAGCATTATCATTAGCATTATCATTAGCATTATCATTAGCATTATCATTAGCATTATCATTAGCATTATCATTAGCATTATCATTAGCATTATCTATTATCATTAGCATTATCATTAGCATTATCATTAGCATTATCATTAGCATTATCATTAGCATTATCATTAGCATTATCATTAGCATTATCATTAGCATTATCATTAGCATTATCATTAGCATTATCATTAGCATTATCATTAGCATTATCATTAGCATTATCATTAGCATTATCATTAGCATTATCATTAGCATTATCATTAGCATTATCATTAGCATTATCATTAGCATTATCATTAGCATTATCATTAGCATTATCATTAGCATTATCATTAGCATTATCATTAGCATTATCATTAGCATTATCATTAGCATTATCATTAGCATTATCATTAGCATTATCATTAGCATTATCATTAGCATTATCATTAGCATTATCATTAGCATTATCATTAGCATTATCATTAGCATTATCATTAGCATTATCATTAGCATTATCATTAGCATTATCATTAGCATTAATCATTAGCATTATCATTAGCATTATCATTAGCATTATCATTAGCATTATCATTAGCATTATCATTAGCATTATCATTAGCATTATCATTAGCATTATCATTAGCATTATCATTAGCATTATCATTAGCATTATCATTAGCATTATCATTAGCATTATCATTAGCATTATCATTAGCATTATCATTAGCATTATCATTAGCATTATCATTAGCATTATCATTAGCATTATCATTAGCATTATCATTAGCATTATCATTAGCATTATCATTAGCATTATCATTAGCATTATCATTAGCATTATCATTAGCATTATCATTAGCATTATCATTAGCATTATCATTAGCATTATCATTAGCATTATCATTAGCATTATCATTAGCATTATCATTAGCATTATCATTAGCATTATCATTAGCATTATCATTAGCATTATCATTAGCATTATCATTAGCATTATCATTAGCATTATCATTAGCATTATCATTAGCATTATCATTAGCATTATCATTAGCATTATCATTAGCATTATCATTAGCATTATCATTAGCATTATCATTAGCATTATCATTAGCATTATCATTAGCATTATCATTAGCATTATCATTAGCATTATCATTAGCATTATCATTAGCATTATCATTAGCATTATCATTAGCATTATCATTAGCATTATCATTAGCATTATCATTAGCATTATCATTAGCATTATCATTAGCATTATCATTAGCATTATCATTAGCATTATCATTAGCATTATCATTAGCATTATCATTAGCATTATCATTAGCATTATCATTAGCATTATCATTAGCATTATCATTAGCATTATCATTAGCATTATCATTAGCATTATCATTAGCATTATCATTAGCATTATCATTAGCATTATCATTAGCATTATCATTAGCATTCATTAGCATTATCATTAGCATTATCATTAGCATTATCATTAGCATTATCATTAGCATTATCATTAGCATTATCATTAGCATTATCATTAGCATTATCATTAGCATTATCATTAGCATTATCATTAGCATTATCATTAGCATTATCATTAGCATTATCATTAGCATTATCATTAGCATTATCATTAGCATTATCATTAGCATTATCATTAGCATTATCATTAGCATTATCATTAGCATTATCATTAGCATTATCATTAGCATTATCATTAGCATTATCATTAGCATTATCATTAGCATTATCATTAGCATTATCATTAGCATTATCATTAGCATTATCATTAGCATTATCATTAGCATTATCATTAGCATTATCATTAGCATTATCATTAGCATTATCATTAGCATTATCATTAGCATTATCATTAGCATTATCATTAGCATTATCATTAGCATTATCATTAGCATTATCATTAGCATTATCATTAGCATTATCATTAGCATTATCATTAGCATTATCATTAGCATTATCATTAGCATTATCATTAGCATTATCATTAGCATTATCATTAGCATTATCATTAGCATTATCATTAGCATTATCATTAGCATTATCATTAGCATTATCATTAGCATTATCATTAGCATTATCATTAGCATTATCATTAGCATTATCATTAGCATTATCATTAGCATTATCATTAGCATTATCATTAGCATTATCATTAGCATTATCATTAGCATTATCATTAGCATTATCATTAGCATTATCATTAGCATTATCATTAGCATTATCATTAGCATTATCATTAGCATTATCATTAGCATTATCATTAGCATTATCATTAGCATTATCATTAGCATTATCATTAGCATTATCATTAGCATTATCATTAGCATTATCATTAGCATTATCATTAGCATTATCATTAGCATTATCATTAGCATTATCATTAGCATTATCATTAGCATTATCATTAGCATTATCATTAGCATTATCATTAGCATTATCATTAGCATTATCATTAGCATTATCATTAGCATTATCATTAGCATTATCATTAGCATTATCATTAGCATTATCATTAGCATTATCATTAGCATTATCATTAGCATTATCATTAGCATTATCATTAGCATTATCATTAGCATTATCATTAGCATTATCATTAGCATTATCATTAGCATTATCATTAGCATTATCATTAGCATTATCATTAGCATTATCATTAGCATTATCATTAGCATTATCATTAGCATTATCATTAGCATTATCATTAGCATTATCATTAGCATTATCATTAGCATTATCATTAGCATTATCATTAGCATTATCATTAGCATTATCATTATCATTATCATTATCATTATCATTATCATTATCGTTATCATTATCGTTATCATTATCGTTATCATTATCGTTATCATTATCGTTATCATTATCGTTATCATTATCGTTATCATTATCGTTATCATTATCGTTATCATTATCGTTATCATTATCGTTATCATTATCGTTATCATTATCGTTATCATTATCGTTATCATTATCGTTATCATTATCGTTATCATTATCGTTATCATTATCGTTATCATTATCGTTATCATTATCGTTATCATTATCGTTATCATTATCGTTATCATTATCGTTATCATTATCGTTATCATTATCGTTATCATTATCGTTATCATTATCGTTATCATTATCGTTATCATTATCGTTATCATTATCGTTATCATTATCGTTATCATTATCGTTATCATTATCGTTATCATTATCGTTATCATTATCGTTATCATTATCGTTATCATTATCGTTATCATTATCGTTATCATTATCGTTATCATTATCGTTATCATTATCGTTATCATTATCGTATCATTATCGTTATCATTATCGTTATCATTATCGTTATCATTATCGTTATCATTATCGTTATCATTATCGTTATCATTATCGTTATCATTATCGTTATCATTATCGTTATCATTATCGTTATCATTATCGTTATCATTATCGTTATCATTATCGTTATCATTATCGTTATCATTATCGTTATCATTATCGTTATCATTATCGTTATCATTATCGTTATCATTATCGTTATCATTATCGTTATCATTATCGTTATCATTATCGTTATCATTATCGTTATCATTATCGTTATCATTATCGTTATCATTATCGTTATCATTATCGTTATCATTATCGTTATCATTATCGTATCATTATCGTTATCATTATCGTTATCATTATCGTTATCATTATCGTTATCATTATCGTTATCATTATCGTTATCATTATCGTTATCATTATCGTTATCATTATCGTTATCATTATCGTTATCATTATCGTTATCATTATCGTTATCATTATCGTTATCATTATCGTTATCATTATCGTTATCATTATCGTTATCATTATCGTTATCATTATCGTTATCGTTATCATTATCATAAGCATAGTCGTAGTCGTAGTCGTAGTCGTCGTAGTCGTAGTCGTAGTCGTCGTAGTCGTCGTAGTCGTCGTAGTCGTAGTCGTAGTCGTCGTAGTCGTAGTCGTAGTCGTAGTCGTAGTCGTAGTCGTAGTCGTCGTAGTCGTAGTCGTAGTCGTAGTCGTAGTCGTAGTCGTAGTCGTAGTCGTAGTCGTAGTCGTAGTCGTAGTCGTAGTCGTAGTCGTAGTCGTAGTCGTAGTCGTAGTCGTAGTCGTAGTCGTAGTCGTAGTCGTAGTCGTAGTCGTAGTCGTAGTCGTAGTCGTAGTCGTAGTCGTAGTCGTAGTCGTAGTCGTAGTCGTAGTCGTAGTCGTAGTCGTAGTCGTAGTCGTAGTCGTAGTCGTAGTCGTAGTCGTAGTCGTAGTCGTAGTCGTAGTCGTAGTCGTAGTCGTAGTCGTAGTCGTAGTCGTAGTCGTAGTCGTAGTCGTAGTCGTAGTCGTAGTCGTAGTCGTAGTCGTAGTCGTAGTCGTAGTCGTAGTCGTAGTCGTAGTCGTAGTCGTAGTCGTAGTCGTAGTCGTAGTCGTAGTCGTAGTCGTAGTCGTAGTCGTAGTCGTAGTCGTAGTCGTAGTCGTAGTCGTAGTCGTAGTCGTAGTCGTAGTCGTAGTCGTAGTCGTAGTCGTAGTCGTAGTCGTAGTCGTAGTCGTAGTCGTAGTCGTAGTCGTAGTCGTAGTCATAGTCATAGTCACGATCATAGTCACATCATAGTCACATCATAGTCACATCATAGTCACGATCATAGTCACGATCATAGTCACGATCATAGTCACGATCATAGTCACGATCATAGTCACGATCATAGTCACGATCATAGTCACGATCATAGTCACGATCATAGTCACGATCATAGTCACGATCATAGTCACGATCATAGTCACGATCATAGTCACGATCATAGTCACGATCATAGTCACGATCATAGTCACGATCATAGTCACGATCATAGTCACGATCATAGTCACGATCATAGTCACGATCATAGTCACGATCATAGTCACGATCATAGTCACGATCATAGTCACGATCATAGTCACGATCATAGTCACGATCATAGTCACGATCATAGTCACGATCATAGTCACGATCATAGTCACGATCATAGTCACGATCATAGTCACGATCATAGTCACGATCATAGTCACGATCATAGTCACGATCATAGTCACGATCATAGTCACGATCATAGTCACGATCATAGTCACGATCATAGTCACGATCATAGTCACGATCATAGTCACGATCATAGTCACGATCATAGTCACGATCATAGTCACGATCATAGTCACGATCATAGTCACGATCATAGTCACGATCATAGTCACGATCATAGTCACGATCATAGTCACGATCATAGTCACGATCATAGTCACGATCATAGTCACGATCATAGTCACGATCATAGTCACGATCATAGTCACGATCATAGTCACGATCATAGTCACGATCATAGTCATAGTCATAATCATACTCATAATCATAATCATACTCATAATCATAATCGTAATCGTAATAGTAATCGTAATCATAATCATAATCATAATCATAATCATAATCATAATCATAATCATAATCGTAATCGTAATCATAATCGTAATCGTAATCATAATCATAATCGTAATCGTAATCATAATCGTAATCGTTATCGTAATCGTAATCGTAATCATAATCATAATCATAAGCATAATCGTAAGCATAATCGTAATCATAATCATAAGCATAAGCAGAATCATCTCAAGATCGTGGCTGTCGATCCATTGTACGTATGTGCAAATCGTACTGAACATATAATATTTATTTCCACCATTGTATGCCATGGAATCGTAGTCTGGACAAATGAGAAAAGCACAATTGCACCACTAGGTGGATTAAAACAGGTTTTTATTTTGGGAATGCGTCGAGTTGAGACGAAAACGTAATATGATTAATAACGAGGATAACACTTTCCGAATGTAGAGAGAAATTTATGAAAAATGACGATTTCCATTCGACTCTAGCAGGACCTGATCGATTTTTATGAGCATTTGATTTTTGTTGTATGGCCAATTATATGTATAGGTCAAATGCTCAAAAACGGTGATAGCATCATTCTGAAACCGCCAATTTCGGAGGTTCTGCATAATTTTATAACTTCAAAAATTATGGTTTCGGAATTATGCCGTTTGGACAGTAAGATCGATTTTCACCAAACCCCCACCAAACCGAATTTCTGGCTACGCCGCTGACTTCAAGTAAGTAGAAACAAAGTTGTTCTACACTCGTTCACAAGAAACTTCTTCGAATGCTGAATATCTATTATACTACATTGAAAATCCTTTCTTGAGCATGTTTCCTTATCATGAAGATGGAAATATGCAAAAATAATAAAGTTCATCATAATCAGAAATAGTTATCAGACCATATCAAGGGACGGGAAGAATATTTTCACAGCTTCAGTTTATTATAAAGAAAAAAAATTGCCTCATTTAGTCAATGTCCCCATTTTGTCAGCCTAGACTGATAAAAATGGGTCTTTATTGTATGTATTATTCACTGTGTTTCACATTAATAGGTACATTTCATTTTCGGGGATTTTTATTGCATCGAACTACAACAATTTTCAAGTTTTCAAGGGACTATAGACTTCTTCCAAAATTTGGCGAACCTAATTCGTATACCAATTAATCGGTATACTTAAGGGTTTATATGTTGCAGATAGAGAAAATACTGAAATTTTCAGCTTTTTTCCTACACAATATTACGAAAGCTTATTAAACAATTTTTTCTAATAAGGTTGTGAAAATTATAAACTATTTGAAATTTTTTAATAGTTTTATTTATTATTTAACCGTGATTTTTTAATAAATAGTGACCATCGCTTCACAACGTAGTCTATTTCTCATGGGTTGCGGTGAGCACGATCTCTCGAATTGCTGAACTGAAAATTATGGAATAGGAATTAATTTTTAGTATTCTTTACAGATTTAACTCGCCGCGCAGATAGCTCTGAATTAGACCCACTGGTGCCCTAAGACGATTTCGCTAGATTTTCAGAGCACTGTGCACTCAGTGCATTAACGCAAGTGACGGAAGGTTATCGAAAAGTTTCGAGAAAATGAAAATTCCAGTAATGATGATTTTCCCAAACGGTTCATTTTCGAGAAGTTGTTATTTGTTCTTTGGCATTAGGATTAGCGATAATAATTTGAATCAAGGATACTACTGGGAAGTCACCTTTAGAAAAAGTCGATGTCGAATTAAAATTTGGAACTATGCACGCTTGTACTTCAGAGATAGCATGATATCAGGAGCTGCGATTTCATTTCAACTCTTTTTTTGTTGAAAGGGCGATACTTACAAATGTAAACATAAGGCTTTTTTCATACATGCGAATGAGGGCTTTGAAACGCAACAAATTTACCTAAAAATTTGTATTCTACGATATTGCTTTCTTAAAGTACAGCAAAAAATACAACGGGCGAAACTGTATTTTGTTTGTTTATTTAAAGTTTCGCCCTCCACGCTCTATGCAAACAAACAGGGCGATACTTTTTTTGCTAGCAGTTTAGAGGCGAAACTGTTTTTTTCGTATTTTTTTAGGATTATTAAGCTGATACCAGCTGTAAATAGTACCAATGATCGCTATTGAAAAAACCCGGACGAAATCGGTGGTGTAAAGCAGTAGTTATTGTAAAAACGTAAGGGCGATACTTCAATGCTGATAGGTGGGACCGAAAAAGTAAACAATCGCCAAAGGGGCGATACTATCATTTTGTCAATTTGAATAGCAAAACAAATTTTAATTTAATAATTTCAAATACTTTATGAAGTTTTTGGTTTCGATCACTGAATCATGCAATCTAGGATGTAAAATAACACAATAGCTCCTAAATAGGAAATAAAAACAGGTCTGGAAATATTCACTGTAGATTTTCTTTGAATGGTATCACTGCTAGTATCGTCCTTTTCAAGAAAAAGCGTAGATTTCTTAGTGCTCAGTCGGGTTGGAAATTTGAGTAAAGTATAAACTTCAAATCGATTAAAAAATCGATTTTTTTGGCTCAGTACAATATATAACCCCTTTAGGAAAATTCAGTTTTCCCACCACAATGCATTGATTGAGGAATTTAGATATTTTATTAACAGATTTGCAATAATTCGTTTGTATGTCTATTTTATGGGCAATTTTTTCGCTTTCCCATTGATTTGGTTTGAGATTTCTAGCACTGATGTTGTCCTATGCTGATTTGAGCGATTCTCTGAGTCCTGCCACTATCCCATGTAGTATGTGCTATCAAAAACATCGCGAAGCATCAAGGTCTAAATGTTTTCAAACGATATAATATCCGAAGAGAGTGATGAAAGTTATAAGAAATGTCTCATCACACTGTTAGGTGGATTAAAAGCGTTTTTTTTTATAAATTTCATTCAAAATTTTAATTTTTTAACAACATTCAATTAGCTAGAGATTACTGAGTAGCGAAAGTTATGAAAATTTAGAGCCATAATACTCAAGTGAGAGCAATGACGTAAAATATACAGATCGTAAAACTAGGGTCATCCAGAAACAGGTTTAAAATCTTACTGACTAGTCTTTTGTCCTCTGCTGGCAGGAGGCCAGCTTTAACAGCATTACTACGCATCACTCAAGTCTACCAACATGTCTCTCGGCAAAGACAGACTTGTCCCTCTTCACCATAAGAACCGACATGTCGTAGTAATACTGCCTAAGCAGAAAATAAAAGATTAGTCCGTAAGATTTTAAGCCTGTTTCTAATGACCCCACCACTTCTAGTTTTCCTATCTGTATATTTCACATCGTTGAGTACGACTCTAAATTTTCATAACTTTCCGTACTCAGTAATCTCTAGCTAATTGAATGTCGTTAAAAAGTAAAAAAGAAAATGTGACTACATATTAGTCGAAATAAAAAGGAAAAAACGCTTTTAATCCACCTAACAGTGCAATGAGACATTTCTTATAACTGTTATCACTCTCTTCGGATACTATATCGATTTAGAACATTCAGAACTTGATGCTTCGCGATGTATACTACATGGGATAGTGGCAGGACTCCGAGAATCACTCAAATCAGCATAGGACATTTTCAATGTTAGAAATCTCAAAGGCTAAACCAAATCAACGGAAAAGCGGAAAAATGATCCATAAAATAGAATCGAACTATTGCTAATGCTCTGTTAATTACATATCTAAATTCTTCAATCAATGCATTGTGTAGGGAAAACTTGAATTTTCCTAAATAACCATACATGCTGTGTTGAGCCAAAAATCTCGAAATGTTTTTTTACCCGATGAGAAGTTCATACTCTCAATTAGAGAGATTCCACGAGAAACCGGCCGACCGCAAAAATAACCATCGTCGAATCGAACGAAACTTGGCAGTTGTGTTCGGTTTATGAATCTACGTGGTTTTCTCTGCCAATTGCAATATTTTGATACAAGAGCAATTTTTCAAAAGGGCGAAGACGTTTCTATATGGATGAATTTTAATTTTTATTTGTTTCGATTACTGCGTTTATGCAGCAAAATAATCTGAGAACGAGTTATAGAAAATACTTCTGTACGAAAAAATATACACTGAAAAAAAAATGTGTCATTTTTCACAAAAACAAAAAGTTTAGGTTCAAAATTTAAATCGCAAAAATCCATTTTTTAATTTTTTAATATTTTATTAATAAAAACCTAATGAAAAAACAAACATTTTGAATGTGATTGCATGATGGAGAATTCATCGAAAAACAAGTTTTTCTAACAATAACTTTATACATGTTTTTTTTTAATGTCATACTGTAGCGATCGTCTAATATCCTATTTGAAAAAGCTTGCAAATATTCAAATGTATATACCAGTTCATGTAGTACTAGTATAAATGAAACGGACTTCAGTTAATGCGTTACACTCTGTCCTCTGTAATCGCTTACCTATACACACATGCTCTCGTTCCTGCCGATGAACTACCAGTCATCATTTCAATTGCGGGAATGCGTGGACCTGAGTGGGTAGTTTAGGGGGCACGTAATTTGCTTTCCCACGGGTACTTACTGCCGGGCAAGAATTAACCAGCGCAGGGGGGTTCTTTGTAATAAAATATAGACGTGTTGAAATGAAATGGTTTGATTGGATGGCTTGAAGGGGAGGGTGATATTCGTTCGAATTTGCAAAGAACTGAACTCTGAGAGAATTCGTATTTTTGGAAAAGGTCGTTTTCCTGTTTCGGCTAGATTACGACTTCCGGTTGAAAAACCCGAATATTTGCACTTGCGACCTATCTGAGGACCATTTTGCAACTTCTAGTCCAATTTGACCTGGACCGTGGAAGAAGGTAGAAGTGCGAGTGTTTTTGTCTAATTCGCGAAGTGTTGTGCAGGTAAAACGTGAGAAGTTTTCTAGTCGAGTTAGTTAGTTTAAAAAAATCTCTCTTTCCCATCAGCTAAGCTTATGTGCGGTAAATCGTGTGCGAATAGTTCAGAAAACGTGTGCGTGTTTCAAGGGAATGAAAGGTAAATGATAATTAGAAATTGTTTGCTAGGTGGTTTAAGCTAATCGCGCCGAACAGCCGTTCGACGGCCGTTTTACTCCACAGTTTTCCGTCGCCGGCGAATTTCCCGCCGATCCGATCGCCGTTCCGTACCCGATTCACTACCATCGCGGTTCTATCGATGGTTAGGCCGACACGCAGCACGTTGTACAGCCGTTCATCGCACACTTCCACGTTCTTCGCCAACGAGCCCGACACGTGCGTTGGGAGAGGCCCTACCGTCACTTCTGGGCCTGCTGGCGTAAACTAATCAGCCGTCAGTTCTAGCACCGGCCGTCATGGCGTAGAATTGGCACCGGATTCGCTCACGCGGTGAACATGCTACGGATCACGTGAATAAGCAGAGCGTTACGGCAAGTAGTAAAGCACACATCGAAACCACTGAGTGAGTAACACAATTATCATGCAAAAGCTTTTGACCAAAAAGCACACAGAAATTATAGTAGAGTTTCATACTGCTATAGTTAAACCGCACACGATAGGCTGGTAGAAAACGATAGGGGAAATGAGAGTACAAAATGATGAAATAAACCTACGTGTAAATTTAATTTTTTTTGAAATTGTCGGAAATGTGTTCATTGTGGTTGGTTAGTGCTAGCGTTTGAGAATGTTGTGTACGGCCGGGCTGAAAGCGGCAAATGCTGTAAACTCAACGGACATGAATGGAAGCTTGGGAAAGACCGAGTGGTACCATACCTCTAGTTCGCCTACCCCCAATAACTTCTAAAATCACATGGTGGTATTTTTGAAATCTGTAATAAGGAAAACATACAAGTTTGCTTTGGTACAAGTCAAAAAATTAAGCGTAAAGCCTATAATTGATTGAGAAATCTGTGCACTGTAACGAAGGACAGTGGAAATAGAACAGAAAAATACAGTTTTAAAAAATTTGTGCAACATATTGAAAAATGTGAAATCTGTGAAACACAGATTGGTCTGTGCATCTGGCATCCCTGCATCTAAGAAGATGGTGTTGACATCAGGCGCGCCCCCCCCAGACTCAATCGACGTTGGTCTTCGAAAAAGTGTTATGTGTTATATTGTTCAAACGTTCATGTAGAACCAACGACAATGTCGCACAAACACTGGTGTGGGTCGAATGTGTGCTCGGACGGGCTTGGGGAGCGAGTCTTGTGTGTGCGCGTGACTGAAGAAAGGTGTGTTTTCGTTGATCATACATCAACACACTCGCAGCTGGCTATATTGTGCGGTAATCATTTGTCGGTCGATTTCGTGTATGAGGTGGTAGATGGTACGTTACATACCGGTGCTTTTTGGGCCCTTGCTTGGCCGGGATAACACTTGCTGCTTGATAGGATTTGTATTGTTTATACCCTACCATTTCGGTACGGTACGGTGTGTTCTGTGCGCTCACATTTACAGCTACAGTACCGCACAACTGTGAGTACGCTCATATGAAGAATGAGTAAGAGCGACGTTTTAAGGGCGATTCAGGCGATGCAACGGCTTCTGTCAACATCAACGAAGCGTCACCGTTCCGTCAGGATAAGTTTAATAGGGGTGACCGGGGCTTTTTACTTTTATTGTCCTGATTGTTACGAACTAGTTACATGTCACATAAAACTTATAATTAGCTATGTTCTTTTCTTTTGCTGTAACACTTGTCATCAACAATAATATCGTAGAGAATACTTGGAGTATATGCTGGCGAGTATGTCTTGATTGATTTTGGAAAACCGGATATATCCAGTCCTCCTGATGAAGTTGTGAAAGCCGTCGATCTAGAGCCCGGATAGCGCTACGTTGAAATGTCCATATAGTACTGTTTTCGCTGCATTGGAATATGTGATGCTCGATGGTGTCTGTCAGGCCGGTGCACTGGCTGCAGTTGGAGTCAGCTCTTCTGTTCACCCTATGTAGAAGCTCGTTGATTAAAATTTGGCGATGCGCCACCGAAAACGACACTGACCGTTGGCGTGAGCTTAACCGCTTCGAGTGAATGTTTTTGAAAATTCTCCTCCAATCACGTTGTAGATTTTCCCTGACTATTTTGGGCTCCTTCAGCTGTTTCGCAAAGTAGTTGTATATTACATTACAAGAAGGTGCTCTAGCTATTTCGTCCGTTAGGAATGCTGTTTCCTTGACCACCGTACGGAAGTGCTCATATTTTCTTGGAATGCATGAAAGATTTGGAGGGTTTGCGTTGTGCTCTAGAAACCCCCACAAAAAGGGTAGATCCGAACCGATTTTCACCATGCGGTTTGTTAGCAGGGCCTTGGCTTTAATAGACGGCGAGTGTAGGTTTAATCCTCCTACACGTTTAGGTAGTATTAATGTTTCGAAAGCAATTCGGCTCAAATTCTTCCCATACCATAGAAACGAGTCGATTCGCGAAATAGATTTCCCGCCGTATATGTTCGGGATCACTGATGCTGTGTACTGTATTTTTGACGTAATGAACGTGTTCAGCAAATGTTAAATTCATTTATACAGTAAAACTGACAATAGTTAGTGACGTGAATAGATGCATTTGTATTGATAACATTCCCTTTGACCTGTGTTTGACATCTGTCAACCCAACCAGCAAATCACGAATGTAAAAAAATTCGAATATTTGTATTATGAGAAAACTATAGCTAGAACTGAAGATGAGGGACTATTCCTTCGAAACGTTGCACTGTACAGACGCGGCCGACGGTGGCCACTGATTATCAAACATGCAGGCAATAGTTTATCAATCGAATGAGTTAACACAGTTTCTTAGGTTTATTGACTATATCCATTCTGCACGTCACACGTCTGTTACGCGTAATTACCCCTGACTACTTCCAAACCTAGGCACAGAATGATCACCGTCCAAATCACTTTCACTTCAGCGTAATCTTCGCTCAAAAATAATTCTTTTTCTAAATCCCTGAGTGGCTTTTTTCCGATGAAGCAGATCACTGCTCCTCACGATTAACTTCTCCCGACTGACCTACTTTCGCACGACTACCTTATTACTCAACTTACTGGACCGCCGGACCCGAGTCGGGCGGTTATCAACTACCGACTGACTTCCACGACCGACTTCCACGACGGACTACCACGACTGACTACAACGACTGGATACATAACTCGGGTTTAAAAGACTTTTTAACAACGCGGTTTTAGATCACTTTCGCGCATTTCTGAGAGAAATGCACGAAGTTTTGAGAAAGCATTTCTAAAGCTCTCTCTAGAACTGTCGGTCGCTGGCCGATTCATTTAAAAACAATGGACTGTTCCATAAGGTGATGCCATGCCCCTGCTACAGTAGGGTCGCGGCGTAAGCAAACAATTTTGTTGTTATTAAACATTGCCTTCGCGTATACAAGGCGCAGCGTTAATGAAACTTACTTAGCTTAAGGCTAATTCTTTATGATGCAACTTAACTCATGGAATCGAGCATCCAAGAGATTGGCAAATGATGATTGAATATTACCGGGATTGAAATCGGAGGAAATTAGGGACTCTGCATGCCCCCTTACTTATTGAGCTTGATGTTGCCTCGGAGAGACGCACCATCAAGACAATTGCGCGGGTTACCTTTAAATGAGGTAAAAAGTCTTTTGTACCTTAATTCCTAAGATTACCATTACAAAAATCATATTTGTTGTTACTTTTGTCAAAACCAAATATTTACAATTTTCTATCATTATTTGACATTTTCTTAACATCCTAACTTTACGATGGTCCTAGTGTGCACCCCTGCTGTCCTTCTCGCGGCTCGTCCAATGCTTATACCGGTGTTTTCACCAGTGTGCTGCCTGGCTGCTTCCTCTCGGGTCGATAATGGTTTTCGGGACTTTGATCTCGGGGCACCTCCTCTGGTCCTGCACCCTCCTAGTTTCGTTTATATTCGCACCAGTCAGAGTTTGGTGTTTCTGACTGTGCCTTCCATTCGCCTTGCTTCGGGATGTCCAACCACCAGTGTCTAACATGACGGTGGCTGTCTTTCGGCGCAAAGTCGGTTTTGGTAATTCCGACTGCGTATAGTGCCTCATTATTGGAGCGGCTGACTGGGCTTTTGATTTTCTCCAGTCGTGTCTTCGTTCGGTAATTCACCGCAGTCGGACGTTATGGTAGTTCCGACTGGGGCAACATATATATGTGTTGGCCGAGCATCAGTCGAATTGTAGTGTGTCGACTGTGCGGCATGCTTATTGTTCTTGTATCATCGGTCAGAGTGTAATGTTCCTACCGAAGTACTTTGTAGTTAATTATATGACCGTAGTCGGGTTGTGATGTCCCGGCTGTAGCCTTTTTGCTCGTGTTTTGGAGTGAGCCGGGTATTGGCTGTACCGACTTCACTCCCTATGTCTTCTTCTTACTTCCAGTAGCGTAGCGGCTTTCCGTTTCTTGTTCTTGTTGTCTTCTGTGGCGCCCCTCAATCGTTCCCGTCACCACCTTCGACTGGCTCCATCCTTATCGAACGCGTTGGGTAGTCTAACAAAGCTACCTTAATCCATCCTTGTCGAACGCGGTGGGTAGTGCTCGTGACTACCTTCTCCACAGGGCACACACTTCTCTGGACTTCTGCTTCCACTTTATACAAAATCTCCTATGTTTAGTAGTGCACTGGCTGCAGTTGGAGTCAGCTCTTCTGTTCACCCTATGTAGAAGCTCGTTGATTAAAATTTGGCGATGCGCCACCGAAAACGACACTGACCGTTGGCGTGAGCTTAACCGCTTCGAGTGAATGTTTTTGAAAATTCTCCTCCAATCACGTTGTAGATTTTCCCTGACTATTTTGGGCTCCTTCAGCTGTTTCGCAAAGTAGTTGTATATTACATTACAAGAAGGTGCTCTAGCTATTTCGTCCGTTAGGAATGCTGTTTCCTTGACCACCGTACGGAAGTGCTCATATTTTCTTGGAATGCATGAAAGATTTGGAGGGTTTGCGTTGTGCTCTAGAAACCCCCACAAAAAGGGTAGATCCGAACCGATTTTCACCATGCGGTTTGTTAGCAGGGCCTTGGCTTTAATAGACGGCGAGTTTAGGTTTAATCCTCCTACACGTTTAGGTAGTATTAATGTTTCGAAAGCAATTCGGCTCAAATTCTTCCCATACCATAGAAACGAGTCGATTCGCGAAATAGATTTCCCGCCGTATATGTTCGGGATCACTGATGCTGTGTACTGTATTTTTGACGTAATGAACGTGTTCAGCAAATGTTAAATTCATTTATACAGTAAAACTGACAATAGTTAGTGACGTGAATAGATGCATTTGTATTGATAACATTCCCTTTGACCTGTGTTTGACATCTGTCAACCCAACCAGCAAATCACGAATGTAAAAAAATTCGAATATTTGTATTATGAGAAAACTATAGCTAGAACTGAAGAGAGACGCACCATCAAGACAATTGCGCGGGTTACCTTTAAATGAGGTAAAAAGTCTTTTGTACCTTAATTCCTAAGATTACCATTACAAAAATCATATTTGTTGTTACTTTTGTCAAAACCAAATATTTACAATTTTCTATCATTATTTGACATTTTCTTAACATCCTAACTTTACGATGGTCCTAGTGTGCACCCCTGCTGTCCTTCTCGCGGCTCGTCCAATGCTTATACCGGTGTTTTCACCAGTGTGCTGCCTGGCTGCTTCCTCTCGGGTCGATAATGGTTTTCGGGACTTTGATCTCGGGGCACCTCCTCTGGTCCTGCACCCTCCTAGTTTCGTTTATATTCGCACCAGTCAGAGTTTGGTGTTTCTGACTGTGCCTTCCATTCGCCTTGCTTCGGGATGTCCAACCACCAGTGTCTAACATGACGGTGGCTGTTTTTCGGCGCAAAGTCGGTTTTGGTAATTCCGACTGCGTATAGTGCCTCATTATTGGAGCGGCTGACTGGGCTTTTGATTTTCTCCAGTCGTGTCTTCGTTCGGTAATTCACCGCAGTCGGACGTTATGGTAGTTCCGACTGGGGCAACATATATATGTGTTGGCCGAGCATCAGTCGAATTGTAGTGTGTCGACTGTGCGGCATGCTTATTGTTCTTGTATCATCGGTCAGAGTGTAATGTTCCTACCGAAGTACTTTGTAGTTAATTATATGACCGTAGTCGGGTTGTGATGTCCCGGCTGTAGCCTTTTTGCTCGTGTTTTGGAGTGAGCCGGGTATTGGCTGTACCGACTTCACTCCCTATGTCTTCTTCTTACTTCCAGTAGCGTAGCGGCTTTCCGTTTCTTGTTCTTGTTGTCTTCTGTGGCGCCCCTCAATCGTTCCCGTCACCACCTTCGACTGGTTCCATCCTTATCGAACGCGTTGGGTAGTCTAACAAAGCTACCTTAATCCATCCTTGTCGAACGCGGTGGGTAGTGCTCGTGACTACCTTCTCCACAGGGCACACACTTCTCTGGACTTCTGCTTCCACTTTATACAAAATCTCCTATGTTTAGTAGTTATTATTATTTTTGTCAATATACGTTATTTGCTTCTGTGTTGTACGGTTTTGATAATTTGACTGCTATAGATTATTATTGTATTAAAAATATAAACAAATTTTTTTTTGTGTTACCTTCATTCTCAACCTGTAATTTACTATATCTATTTAATTATTTCAATTTGTGTTTGTTTTCAATCATTTGCTTTAATCTTCAAAATTTGTCATATGTGAAATTACTTTTGTTTATAGTTTGTTTTAAAATGAAAACTGACTCGATTGGCAATCTTCCTAATCTTCTAATTTATTTTTGTCGGTGATTCTTTGCAAAAGAAAAAGAGTGTTAGTGGTTAGTATATTTCCCCCAATTCCTTCTTTTTCCCCAGATGTGTTTTTTTTGTTTTTTGTTTTTTTTCGAGATCTTTTGCTACTTTGCTCATTTTAATAATTTCGAGTTCTTTTGCCTATTGTGCTCGTTTTTAGTAAATTTCTTTTTTTGTGATATTGTTTTAGGCTCGAGATGGATAATATATTTTTTTGTGTGTTCCTCGAGTTGTGTCTTTTTTTTTTGTAATTGTGTTTTTTTTCATAATAAATTTTTTTTCATAATGCATTTTTTTTTTTTTTAAATTTTTTTTTCAAAAATGTTTTGTGTCGACAACATTTGTCGAAGCGAGGTAAGTATTTTTGCGGTAATACTTCGTTATCTTCCTTCCTGTCTATTGTGGCTATTAAGTATTTGTTGCTTCGACATCTCCCCCTATCCAATTGAGGTTGACCCAGGAGGGTACCTGTAAATAAAGACTTAAATTCTCGAAAAGATACATGGTATTTGTAACCATGCGGTTATGAAGGAAAAGTACTCTGAAAACTTACTTACCATAATCAACTACATCCATCCTAGAGAGAACCTGAAAATTACAATAGCCAAGGTGGACTGATGCGCAACTTGTGAAACCAAATCGAAATTCTCCTAATAATATTTAGAAAGATAGAA